>NW_018397282.1:704609-802113 GCF_002168275.2 Theobroma umbraticum
GAAGTATATTAAGGCCTACTCGTCGGAGCCGAGTTTTTCTAACCCGCGGGGACTGATGCAGGCACATTAAGAATTTTATTTTATTTAGTATTTTTATTAGCTTAGGATTTTATTTTCTTTATTTTATTTAGTTTGAAATTCTTTTTCCTATCTTTATTAGAATTTTAGTACTTTAAGTCTTTATTTAGGATTAGGTTTACTATTTGATTAGGATTTATCTTAGCTATTATAAATTGGTGATCCTAGATATAGGATTATTATCTTCTTTTGTTATTTTTGAATATTTATTCAAGAGTTTTCTTTTAAAACCCAATTATCTTTCTATTGCTCCAACACAATCAACCCTATTCTAGCCCTAATTGTTGAGATCTAATTGCCCTAAACCCTTTGACTACATCACAATGCCAAAAACTTATTTTGCACGTAAATATGCTACTATTTTCACAGCATAGCCTTCTATATAGGTAACATGGAGCAATAACACTTGTGCATTGCAACAGCAAATTTTTCTTTTTCAATTCTTTTAAAAGATAAATAAATATTAAAAAGAAATAAAAAATAAATAACTAGATTGCAATTAGTCGGTTGATACCTTCAACTATATTAAAAAAAGGTGTGTAAAATAAATCTCCGGTTAAAACAATGCATGCATAAGTTAGAAACAATATACTCAGTCATCAATGCAAAGATCCACAAAAGAAAAAAGAAAGAATGTTGAGGATTAAGGATAAAAACGAAAAATTGAAAATGATAGGGAATTAAAGAGAGATAGAGTGACACTGCATATTCAGAAATACCCAAAACCCAATAGAGAAAAAAGAGAGGAGAGAGAGATTGGATACCAACATCATAAGCCTATAAAAAGACAACAAAGGTTAAAGAGTGAGGGTTGAGTATGAGGATCAATCAATAAACTATTGTTGCATTATGTTGGTACAATAGTAGTAAAGCAATTAATATTTTTCAACAAAATGTTTTTCCTTATTTTGTCAAATTGCAATGTTAATTATGGTACTTAATTATTATAAACTATTGTTGCATGATGTTGGTACAACAGTAGTAAAGCAATTAATATTTTTCAACAAAAAGTTTTTCCTTATTTTGTCAAATTGCAATGTTAATTACGGTATTTAATTATTTATTTAAGTGATTTTTCTAACATTTAAAACTCAATGGTAGGAAAAACATTCTTGACAACTATCAAGCCTCCAATTTGATATTATATTAAAAAGAAAAACATAGCAAAAAAAAAATAATCAATCAAGGATAACATTTATAAACTAAAAAATTAATATTGAGTTTCAATAAAATAAGCACTCAAAAATAATTTCAATACAAATAAAAAACCAATTTTTTTAAAAAAAAAATTTAATTAAAAAATTTGACAATATATGTGTGTGCGTGCGTGTTTGTGTGCGTGTCTGTCCGTATGTGTGTGTCACCACTACCAAATACAGAAACCTGGTTTTCTAATTTCAGCATCTGAACATTCCAACAATTTTCTAGGGACTATGAAAGCAAAACAGAGAAAAAAGAGCAGAGAGAAAAAAATAATAACTTTTTTGACAAGAAAAATCCTCTAAAAGTTGGAATTTGAAGGCAACCATGCACACAAAGTTCTAAGAGTTCATTAAAAGATGCTATTTTTTCTAATCAACATAAGTCTATCATTCACTGCTGGAAAATCATGTAAATGGTACATAGATCATCATACTTCCTCACACTGATAATAATGCCAAAGCTAAATGCAAGGTCACAACAAGAACCTTAGTCATTTCATATGCCAAGTTTCAGTCAATATTTTGCTTCAAATACCTTGATCTAATTCTTAACGGATTTCCTATACTCAGCAGTCAATTTGCAGGCATTAAACACAAACTGGAATCAATGACAAAATTAAAAAAAAAAAAAAGAGAACAGAGATAATTGATTTTAATATCACTAAGCAGTTTACAAAGTTCAAAGAGACAATAACACAGACATCATCAGGTATTTGCACAGCTCATATAAAGTCCATAATCTCTCTTGCTCAACATACTCATAAAAATTGGAATTACAACATTATAAAAGCATACCATCATATTGCTTGACATTGAACAACAAGTGCAGTGGAGTAGAGTTTCTCTAACAAAGAGTATTTAATATGCCAAGGTTCGATTCATTTTATATTTGACATGCCCTCAATGCTTATTATCAACAGATTCGCTTAAAGGGTAAAGAACTAAAACCAGTTAAGGTTTTTAAAAATTTTGAAATTACAGATGAAATATGAAAAGATATAGAATAAGAGGTTAAATACTTCCCAAGCAACAGATATTCTAAATGTAAAGCGCAAGCTAGATTATAATCTAAAAACAATTATACAATCTTTCCCTAATCATCACAATACTTTCTTCCTCACCATAACCTTAACTTCTTCTTTCTTTCTTTTTGGACACACCATAATTTTTAATGAACTAAACTAATTTTCTGACAAAATATACGACTGAAGATAAGGTATAGAAAGAAACATGACAGGGGGAAAAAAACTGTCACTATAAGGGATAAAGATTAAACCTAAAAATCTCTGGAAATCAGGAAAACATGTTCCAGGTCCCCAAAGCCCCAGCCTGACCATATAACCCATATTGCGTGGTTCAGAGGCACCAGTCGCTGAGCAATAAATAACCCGTGCTTCAGGAAGTCGAGCCTGTAATTTTAGAATTTGAAAACTAAAAGTTAAGGAATTTCCAGATAAACAATCTCCCATGTTAGATGCTCATGCATATGCCTACAATCCTGTATGAGGGTACATCAACACTTCTGCCAAATATGCCATAACTGGGGAGAAGGAAAAAAAAAAAAGGGAGAGCGTGAATGATGTGATCTTTATCGACCCCAAAGTTAAATGTTTTAGGAGCTAGAGCCTACATCATAGAATCTCAAAAGCTTTACATAATAATCAACTTCTCCACATCATCAACCTATTCTAATCATATGCACAATGTCCTCTGCAGATATTCATTCCTCACAAAGAAGCATCCAAAAAACAAACCTAATTGCTCTTAGAAATTTCATGACTGTTAAGCATCCGACATAAAACCGATTGGCAATATGTAAAGCTGCTCAACTTCAAACAACAAATCTTAAACTTAACCAATGTGGGATAACACCACTTAATTTTATGTGCAAACCCAATAGGAACAACTCAAACAAACAGGCCTACCATGTTGTCAATGAATATGGGCAACAAACAGCAAATGATATAATCTAAACCTCGGTACCATGTTAACATCTAACCTAAAATCAATTGGTAATAGGTGCCAAGACATGAGATGCAATCCAACTATAAGGTCATAACGAATTCTAAACTGCACCGACATTAGATAACACCACTAAGCACTGACCACCACTTTTCAATTCCATACCCACCTTTGTCTCTGACTTTATATATAGTCTTTATCTTTGTTTCAAATAGTGAAATTACATTCTGAATATTTTGTTTAGTCCAACTTAATCCAAAACCTCAAAATCTTGTTATATACTTATGCATAAGTCCGAATATTTCCAGAAGCCTATTTATGACTAATATTATGCTAATACACCAAATGAATCCTTTGTGTAAACCTATGATCACCAGTTCATTGGTGTTGCCACCAAAGTTTCAGAGTTGTTCTTTCTAACGTTCCCTTTCAATGACATGGAGCATAAATCTTCTCTACTAGTTGTCTCATAGGAATTTCAGTAAGGCAAACATTCCTTTGAGCTTTTCCAGTAAAGTCTCCAAACAAATGAGGGAAAAATGAAAAGAAAGGCTCATAGAGTTCACATAAATTTACTGCATGAAAAAAGCATGGTAAAAATCTGGTCTTTAACTAACAAAGGGATAGAAAACATCTCAAAAAAGAAAGCACTTAATACTTAAGCGAAAGGACAAACCTGAATTTCTAGAACTGCTTCCCCTGTGCGCGTTGGCTGACTTCCAGCTTCAGGCACTAAGTTTTTGGCTTTGTGGCACTACAATGAAGCCATTGACCCTTAGCAATAAAAGATAGAAAAATATATTGTAACCACAGAACACTATCTCATCATGTAATCAACAAGAACATTAAAAAAGGGAAACCACTGAAGCAACAAGGAAGATTTGAAAACAGTTCCCAAAGAAATAAAGTGTACCTCATCGAATATGACAAGCCCATCAAACCCTGATCCACACCACTGCACAAGCTGCTGCAGACGAGAACGACCTTTCTCAGAAGACGCAATGAGACTACTATATGTCAAAAATACAACTCCCTGCCTGATTCCAACAGACTTTGAATCAAGCTTTGAATAAGGCAACTTGTTCAGAGCATGAACTGCATAAAGAAACAAATATTTAAATATTCTCTCATAACATAAAAGCAAATCAAAGCAGCATAACAACAAAGCTAACATTTTCCTTTTTCCTCAACGGTAAACTTTTGCGATACAACAAAAGATGTAAGTAGATATTGCTAATCATAATTTTATTTGCACAGTACTGTTGATCTTTTGTGATATAAGCATGCCATGCCCTCTCCCAATGCACTGAGTAGCTCAACAATGCCACCTCAAATCACAAATTTTCTAATTCAAATTAACTGAAAAAACTTCAAATGGGCAAGCAGACAGCCTGACAAGGAAAGAACATAAATTGATGCTTGATGAAAGGAGGATAAATTGCTTTACAAAAAAAAGAAAAAAACTTGGAGACTACAATAATTTCATATACCTATGCTGATATATGTTCAGGGGAAGAGTTGAGCTAAGTCCCCCCACTAAGTCAAGGGTTAAATCTCATAACTTACAATTTACATGTACAGCATTGATTTTGAGCACAAATCAGAGTAATGACTTTTAAATAAAAACCATTTCATGATTAAAAGAAATTTTAGTTTCAAAAGAGTTCCCATATAATCAGCTTTTGTGCAGCTATGCACACGTTTCTTATCTTCCCACTTGAAACACCCACAACAAAAAAAAAAAAACCTTGACCTTCGTAATTGGTGCTTTTACCGAATATTACTCTCTTACAATTCATTTGCTAAGCTCATGATTACCCCCAATTTTTGTAATATTACATATCAAATCGATCAAGAAAAAATATTAGAATAAAAATCAAATATAATATTTTATTGACACAGTGTGCATACACGGGCTGCCATACAAGTCTAATGAAATAGCTACAAATGCAACAACAAAAAAACCAACTACAACAACAAGAAAACGAAAACAAAAAAAAAAATTCCAAGCAACAAACTAATGATTCATTTATACATTGACTGGAAGAAGGGAACTAACTGAAGTGCTTAAAGTGATTAGAAAAAAAACTCTTTTTTTCTTCTCTTCTTTTTCTTCACTTTTCTTTCAATCCAGAACAGTCAAGAACAGTCAAACCAACAAAGAGGCAAGGTGATAAATGAGGACTTGAAAATATAGGAGTGATTTATAACTGAAATACTCCCGCAAAAATATGGTACCAAGATATATTTTGTCAAAGCTGCTGGCAACTTAACCAAGGAAGCAAAAAAAAGGGATAACTAATTTAAGAAAGCATTTACATCTGTTCAACACATTCATGAAATCCCTTCATTTCATATTTCGATCCTAAATTGTAGTAAATGATTCAATAAACAGTCAAATCTTCAAAAGGAAACATTCAAATTAAATTTCAAATATTACCTTCAATGCCTGCCGCACCGACATCATCCAAGTCTCTTCTTGCATCAAACTTTAAGTCCGAACCAACAGAAATCCACCTGTGTAAGATTATCACAGTCAAGACAAGAAAGAGATATGTTACAAAACAGGAAACAAATTACAACATATCCTGGCCGGCAGCAAAAACTATCATGGAAGCAGCTCTGCGTACATACATATATTGCAACCTAAAACTTACAATGCTTTCCTCCTCCCATGGTGCCAATTCTCCCATATTAGCCCTGCAATTGTTCGACCTTTACCCACACCAGCCCCATCTCCAATAAAGAATCCAGCCCGAGCACTACTTGGGAGGTGCTGGAGGTGTCTCTGTCAAGGATATCAACACTATTTTACAACTGAAGAAACAGACTAAAAATTGTTAACTATATTGCTGTCATAAAAGAAACCTGACAAGCATAGACCAATGTCTCAAGCTGCAAGCATGACAAGGCCTTTGAACTTTCCATATCATCTTTGATTCTTAGATCATAAATGGGCTCAGGGGGCTGCACTGCAGATAAGGAAGATGTCTCCACAATAGGATCTGGATGAGGAGGCCCAATAGATAGTTTTGGCGGGCGCTGCCACATAAAAATCATTTGAGTTAGTGGTTCCCAAGCTTCAAATGAAAAGTTGAGACAAAAAAATTTAAGAAAATGGAAAGAAGGAAAATGAAAACTTGTGAAAATGTAGTCTTCTAAAAAAAAACTCACATAGTCTGTAAAAGTTTCTCCCACTGGCCCACCTTCATCTTCTTCTCGCTCCACTTCAATGGCTACCTGACAGGTTTTACAATCATATGGAAAATAGAAGCATAGAAATAAGAACAGAAAAATATTCTCATAAGTACTACATACAATGAAAGCAGAATCACTAGCAGTGGAAACCTCTATTGTTTGCGTTTAGGCTGAAAAAACAGGGTGGGGAAAGGAAGTTGGACACATTCACAAGCTAAAGGAGAAGTTTTGGGCATGGGTCATAGTAAAAAGAGCATATGAGATACATTATGATGGGGAACAATTAATAGTTGGCATCTTGGAATTTCTAAAGACATATTAATCCACTAAGATATCCAATTCTTTCAACATTGTTTTCTTCATACAGGTCTAATGTTTTCCTAAAATATTAGACATTTCATAGATATTTCTTATGTTTCATGAAGGAACTTTCTTCCTAAGTTACACTCTCTGTACAATATGATTTTGTCTTACAGTAACTAAATTCCCCCAATATGCTTAAAGGAGGGCAATGATGTTGCACTTGCAGTTTAACGAAAGTCAACAAATAAAAACTAGCAAAAACAGCATCCCATCTTATCTTCAGTGAGTGCAAGGTACCCCTACTTATCCATGGTAAACCTAGAATTTCAATTACATTAAAACGCTAACAAGCATTTGGTTGACATGACACAGCTCAGGTTTAAGCATTTGTATTAATGCAAAATAAAAACATAACAGAACTATGCATGACAACTTGCTCAAGACCCACCAACTGTTTATGAGAAGAGAATTTCTGGTCTTGGTAAATCAGGCAATGCAACTTGTTACCATCCTCAAAAGATAGCAAATACTGTATCCCTAATGGAAAGCATTTATGAAATTGTCTAAATAAATAGCTTTCTTTTTTTTTGAAAAGTGTCCAAATTAATAATTCATACAATGAAATGGCTCATTCGAGGGGTGTGTTTTCTGTGACTTGAATCATTACAACCTGATCACTTTTTCACATTACTAATCATAATTAACATCACTTGTAGTAGCAACATAATAATTATAATTCAGAGCTCATAAACTTACAATAGCCTGCATATTCCTCTATAACACAGTAAAAGTTAGAATCCAACAACACATAAAAATAAACAAAATTAACGACACAGCTATATAAAAAACAAAAGGCAGTGGCAAAATCAATTCAAACAACTAAACTGAACCGAAAAAACACTGATAACACAGTCATAGTTCACGAAGGCATCATTTGGTTGCTGCTTTCCTGCTTTATTTTGCTTACAAAAAAATTGCTAAAAAGTACAAGCAAATAGTAGAAAGCAATATCATAATTAATTACAAAGGAAAAAAATTGAATAACTTGTAATATACTAATTC
Source organism: Theobroma umbraticum (assembly GCF_002168275.2). Taxonomy (NCBI): domain Eukaryota; kingdom Viridiplantae; phylum Streptophyta; class Magnoliopsida; order Malvales; family Malvaceae; genus Theobroma; species Theobroma umbraticum. The sequence goes on from NW_018397282.1 coordinate 712,415, forward strand.
TGAGATAATTTTTCTTGATAGAAGTAAGATCATAGAGTTTGCAATACAAAATTACAATTTTATTTTTAATTATTCAAAAATATAATTCATTTTTGTATTGAAAAGCACTTTTTGCTTTTTATTGGCATAAGCGAAAATCAAATAGCAAAATTAACAACCAAACACTACCAATAAGCATCCAACAATGAACAATGAAATTAAAAAAAATAAAAGGAAAAAAACCTCGTTGACTTCTTCAGGAGGCGGAGGTGGCCGGGGCTGCGGAGGCGGAAATAGTTGTTTCATCTTGTTCAAATCGACAGCCAAATCGACCCCACACTGAGGGCAAGAAAACCTGGCCAGCCCGTGTGGTACGTTGAGGATAGCCTTGCAATTGGCGCAGGGGAGTTGGATCTTGGTCGGATCGATTCCATGCGCCGGCACCGACTGGCTAGGCGGAGGATTATTAATGCGAGCCCTTGTCATGAGCTCCGGCGGCAGCATTTGGGGGAGCTGGCAAGTGGGACAAACGAATTCGGTGACGCCAGGGCCCACGGTGAGGATCATTCGGCATCCGGCGCAGCGGACTTGGACACCAGGAGCGGCGGGTGCGGCGGCAGGGCCAGGGGGTTGTTGTTGGGTGAGAGGTGGCGCAGGGATTGAAGGCTGGGCCATGATGTGTGTTGAAAAATCTTGATAAATGGTTCTGAGTTGTTGGAGTGTGGGAGAGTTTGGGTTTTAAGTTTTTACCTGTGAGAGAGAATTGGTAAAGAGAAATTTGATGTTAGGGCGCCAACAGCCGAGGAGCCCAACCACTGTGCCTCACTCCAAAAACTCAATGGGGAATTGAATTTTGGGAATTTTGCTGTCTTGAATCCGATTTTAAATTTTATTTCAAAGCCTTGTCTGGTTTTTTTTTTTTTTTTGCCTTTGTCTTCTTGTGGGCGCATATCTCGCGCCTCACTCTTTAGGCTCACACCGTGCATTCCTAGGGCCTTCCATCTTGCACCGAGGTGGTTCAAAAGCTAAGTGGAAAGGAGAGTTATGACATTCTTCCTTATTCAATCAAGTGACATTCTCGTTGCCTTGCTCACATGGAAGTGATCCACTTTCTCCTTAAATTTCCAAAAGGCCTCAACGAGTTCCCAACTAGCCTCATTATCGAGTAGTCTTCTTTCTTGGACCAAGTATTGATGTTACAATTTATAGTTTTTCTACCTTAGCACCCGCTAGACTAAAATCTTCCTCCACTATCTTATTGTATGAAACCTTAGTCCCTATTGGAGCTCTTTGGTGTTCACCTCTTATTGGGTCCTTGTGTCACGAGGAGATTCTTCAGACCACCCACCGTACCGATTTAGGTTCAACCTTTATTCCGGTACTGGAAGTCAAGTCAGCCTTGGTGCTCAGCACCCACCCAGCAAGCACTCAGCACACCCATACACATCACACTACTTTCTGGTCAGCCGGCACACTCACACGTACACAATAGGCTTCAAGCCAGCAAGCACACTTGCAAAAAAGGAAAAGAGAGAAGAGAGGAGAGTGCTGGAAAAGAAAAACTCAAAATGTATTGAATGAATGAATTACACAGTCTACAAGGACTTATTTATAGCCAATTTCCCTCCAAAATATTTCCCTCCAAAACATTTCAAAAGGAAGCTAAAATTCCAGCAGCTCAAGCCATTAAAAGGGCTGGTGTGGTGGGCCGACAGCATCTTTGGCCTCCTGGTGGGTTTGGGTCGGGTACAGGCTGTGTGCCTGGGCGCTAGTAGGCTGGTGCCCATGGGCCGCGCACAAGCAGTCTATCTGGGCACTGTGCAGGCCTGCGTGCCGCGCGACCCTACTATGCGGGCCGAAGGGCCCCGGGCCTGTATACCGCGTGCCCATTGCTATGCGGGCCAACGAGCCACGAGCCTGCATACCATGCGCCCATGCAATGCAGGCCTGCCTGTCACTCACCCTTGCTGTGCGGGCTGGCGTGCCTGGGCCACCCGCGCGTAGTCTACCTAGCTTTGTGCGGGGCTGGCTCGCCCAGGGGCTTATGCTGTGCACCCCAACTAGCACCTTACACTTGCCTTCTGCTATCCAATGGGGGTTCTCTCCCAACAATACTCCCCCACATACCGGCACTCCGTAACACCCTCGGGCCACCTCTAATGCCCTGAGCTGCAGTTCGTGACACCCTCCCCCACCTAAGCTGGCAGCGTCCTCGTTGTGTCGGAGGAAGGCATCTGTCCGATCTCGAAACTGCCATAAGTCTTTCACAGACCCAACTAGCTTCACTCTCGGGCAGTCTCTTCCATTTCACTAGATACTGTTTGTTAGGGCATGTGGTGCTTTCGCCAAGTACTCTTTCGGCCAACACTTCTTCTACCTCTTTGTCGTACGCTGCTCGAATGCCCACTGGAGCCCTGCTGCTTACCCCTCGACTAGGGTCCCCCTCATCCACATGGTAGGGCTTCAGCATACTGACGTAGAATACCGGATGCACTTTTAGCTTGAGCGGCAAGTTCAATTGTACACCACCCTTCCCGATTCTCTTGACCACCTGATATGGCCCCTCGTACCTTCAAACAAGGCCTTTGTGCAAGCATTTGTTCTTCAAAACCAGATGCAGCTTTACCATCACCATGTCCCCCTCACTGAAATGAGCTTCCCATCGAGTTTGATCTGCCCACTTCTTTGCCCTCTTGGCAGCCTTGTGGAGACACGTTCAGGTTAAGTCTCGCTGCTCTTTCCAACTCTTGGCAGTCTTGTACGCAGTTGGTGCAGAACCAATATAGCCCACATAATGGCATTGAATGTGTGCGGCTGTTGCCCAATCACAATCTCAAATGGGCTTTGGCCTGTGGACTCGCTATGCTATAGGTTGTGGTAAAACTGTGCTATGTCAAGCCACCTTGGCCAGTCGAACTGCGTGCCCAGCACGAAGTGCCGCAAGTAGAGTTCCAGCAGTGCGTTCACTCGTTCAGTCTGCCTATCCTTCTACGGGTGGTTGTTGGTGGAAAAGCACAATTCAGCTTAAATAATTCGATCCCGATCACTAATGATGGTGTGAGGAACGCCCCAATATTTGACAATATGCTTAAAAAATAGCTTGGTCGCTTCTTCCGCAGGACATTCCTTTATTGCTAGTATGAAAGTGGCGTATTTGAAAAATCTGTCCACCACTACCATGATACTACCGAACCCATCCGCCTTGGGCAGCCCCATGATAAAGTCCATACTCACGCTGTCCCAAGGTTTATCCAGTATCGACAATAGGTTGAGTAGTCTCCTTAGTCTCTGTAGCTCAACTTTGTCCTGTTGGCACACTACGCAAGTCTGGACGTAACCCTCAACATCATCCTCCATCCTAGGCCAGTAGTAGTCGGTGCTCAATAACGTCAGCGTCCGGTGCATCCCCGGATACCTCACCCAACGACTATCATGACACTCCTTCAGCAGTTGTTTTCGCAAGCCTCCGTGCTGCGGTACATAGAGCCTGTTGCCCTTGGTGTACACTAGCCCCTCGTTTACCCGGAACTACTTGGTCTTGCCTGTCGTGGTGTGCTCAAATATGGATTACGCGGTCGGGTAGCCTAACATGCTGTCTCGGATGCGCGGTAGTAGCTCTGTGCTCACCTCACTGATGGCAGCTAGCGTAGCCTTCCTGCTTAACGCGTTGGCCACAAAATTAACCCTGCCCGGCTTATATTCCAGCTCATAATCGAATTCAGCCAAGAAATCCTACCACCTAGCCTGCTTCGGGCTTAGCATTTTTTGACTTTGGAAGTAAAATGTGGCCACATTGTCGGTCCGCACCATAAATTTAGTCCCCAATAAGTAATGTCGCCAAGTCCGCAAGTGATGCACCACCGCTGACATCTCTTTTTCTTGAACCGTATACCGTCACACGGTATCATTCAGCTTTCGACTCTCATACGCAATCGGATGCCCAGCTTGCATCAGTACACCGCCAATGGCAAAGTCACTTGCGTTTGTATGCACCTCATATTGGCAGTGTTGATTCAGCAGTTCCAACAGCGTTGTTTGCACACTGCACATTTCAGTCGATCAAAGCGTGCTGGCTCACTGCACTCCATTCCCATGCTCGACCTTTCTTAACATGTTAGTGAGTGGCGTCGATAATGCTTGAGTACCCCTCAATGAATCGGCGATAGTAGTTAGCCAACCCAATAAAAGATCTCAACTCCTTTACTTTAACGGGTGGCTCCCACTCTTGGATAGCTCTCACCTTAGATGGGTCCATCCGAATTTTACCATATTCCACAATGTGCCCTAGGAACGGCACCTTATGCAAACTGAAATAATAATTTTCTTTTTTCACGTATAGTTCATGCTGTCTAAGTGCCTCAAAAATCAGTCATAAATGTTCAACATGATTATGTAACGAATGGCTATAGACAACAATATCATCAAGGTAAACAACTATAAATTTGTTGAGAAATGGTTGTAATACCTTGTTCATTAAAGTGCAGAATGTTGCCGACGAGTTTGTTAATCCAAACAGCATAACTAAGAACTCATATGCCCCATATCGAGTTACACATGCGGTCTTGGATATGTCCCCTGCAGCTATCCTCACTTGGTAGTACCTGGACCATAAATCCAGCTTCTAAAACCAGTGCGCACTACCTAGCTGATCGAACAAGTCGACTATGAGCGGGATTGGGTACTTATTCTTGACCGTCAACTTGTTTAAAGCCCGATAGTCGATGCATAACCTCAATGAACACTCAGCACACCCACACGTCGCACACTACTTTTCGATTAACCGGAACACTCACACGCACATAATAAGCTTCAAGTCAGCAAGTACACTTGCAGAAAAGGAAAAGAGAAAAAAGAGGAAAGTGCTGGAAAAGAAAAACTTAGAATGTATTGAATGAATGAATTACACAGTCTACAAGGGCTTATTTATAGCCAATTTCCCTCTAAAATATTTTTCTCCAAAACATTTAGGAGGGAAGCTAAAATTCTAGCAGCTCAAGCCATTAAATTGGCTGGTGTGGATGCTGCCGGCCTCCTAATGGGTCTGGGACGCGGACAGACTATGTGCCTGGGCGTTGGCAGGCTGGTGAGCATGGGCCACGTGCAGGCAGTCTGTCTGGGCACTATGCAAGCCTGGGTGGCACGCGTCTGCGTGCAGTGCGCCACTGCCGTGCGATCTTGTATGCTGCGCACCCCTGCTATGCTGACCAACGAGCCCCGAGCCTGGGTACCGCACCCCCATGCTGTGCGGGCCTGCATGCCGCTCACCCCTGCTGTGCTGGCTGACGTGCCTAGGCCACCCACGAGCAATCTGCCTGGCTCTGTGAGGGCTGGCTCACCTAGGGGCCTATGTTGTGTGCCCCTACTGGCATCCTATCGGGCTGGCTCGCCCAAGGGCCTGTGTTGTGCGCCACTGCTAGCACCTTGCACTTGCTTTCTGTTATCCAGTGGGGGTTCTCTTCCAGCAATACTTCCCCACATACTGGCACTCTGGAACATCCTCGAGCCACCTCTAATGCACTGAACTGCGGTCTGTGACACTTGGGGTCCTTGTAGTAGGGCTTCAACATACTCACATGGGAAACCAGACGAGTCCTTAGCTTGGGCAACTAGTCTAGCCTGTAGGTAGCCTTACTCACTCTCTGAAATAATTTAAAGGCCCCTGATAACCTACACACCAATCCCTTTTCCAAGCCTTGATGTCTCAGAATCAAATGTTGCTTGACCATCATTAAACCCTCTTCCTCAAACTGCACTTCTTTCATATTTTAATTTGGTCACTTCTTAGTCCTATTACCTACCTTTTAAAAGCACACATAATCCAAATCATGTTGTTTGAGTCACCCTTTGGCACACTTATAAGCTTCAAGGTAGGCCTTGTCTAACTTGTCACAATTAAGTCAAGATTGATATTTAGTACTATATCATAACCACCTAAATATTAAAAAAAATCATAATGATTTGAGTCAACCTTTTAGTCTCATATAATTATTAACCTATCATCTAATATTTCGACAAAACATAGAGCATGGTATAATGACTAATCTTATCTTATCTTTGTCATTCTAGCACTTGATTCTAATAATCAAATTCATCATTAAAGAGGACAAACCGTTTTGTTGACATCTTCACATGCTTAATTTGAGTTATTACTAATCAAGGTGTAATAGGATATTCTCCTTAATTTGATCACTTAAGATGATAGATTCTCGATTGATCATTGACTTACCTTCATGTGTTTCGTGCTATATCCAATATTTATTCATCTTTAAGCATCCTTGATTAAGACCCACATTAGATAGTAACAAAAAGTAGTGTTCCACACACAAGGAAATATAATAATGTCAAATTTAAAGAGCGTTTGAATATTTATCACATGAAAGTTTATTTCGTAGAAAAATTGAGTGATATACTAAATGGGATTCTCATAAAGGTCATATTTAATGAACTTGTTTTTGTAACAAACACCCACATGTTAGTTCAAGTATCCTTAAACTTCAATCTCTGAGATTAATTGCCCATTTCACAAGTGAGGAACATAACCATGTGTCGATCTCTATGCTTTATCAATATCCATTTTTCTTGATAAAGCATTAACTATGAACAATTTAGGAATAATTAGGGGTAGAACTCGTCAATTTTTGCTGAGTGGTCAAAGATAGAGAAATAAAAGTGAAAAAATTTTGAACGGGCCATTGAGACAAAAAAAATATACCTTTAAAAAAATACAAAAATTATATAATATATACAAGATTTTAAAAATTTTAGGTTAAATACACAAGGCTTTATCCTTGGGAATAATGTTTTGATGAAATAAGGATTTAATAATTATATAACCATTTATAATTCCTTATATAAAGCATATGACATTCTATGGATTTTATTTCATCTAATCGACATTTATAGCTCGCATAACAAATAAAGGATACCTTTTATTCAATGTAAATGCGTAAAATACAAAATGTATTTGTGTATAGTTGTTGTCGATTTTATCATGCAAGTGTACGTATCGTAACAAGTAATATAATAGTAAGTAAAGTGTCAAATCTCATGAAGAATTATCCTAACTTTTGCTAAATACTACAATTAACATAACCTAATGTTATTCAAACAATCCATTTAAAGTGATTAATATTGAAAGAAAAACTAAAACTAAATAATAGCTAAATCGAATTTAGAAGCTAATGGACAAAACTTTAATAGAGAAATTCAATTAATAAAAAATTTAGGATTATAATATCCCTCAACACTTCATATGAATCTTTTTTCTCTTTCTAAACTTACTGTAATAAATTAAATTGCTAACCTTGAGTCTCAATTTATTTATAAATCTCTATTGAGGTTTTTATAAAAATATCTCTCTCAATTAATTTACTATATCTATGTAAATTCAACTGAAGAAAGATTCATTAAATTTGTGCTCTAATCATAGCTACATGCGACACATAGATATATGTTTATCTTAAATGAAAATTGAATCGCCTAATCAACTAAGTGAATTTGAACATATGTTATTCCATTCATGACCTAATCTAAACTCTCTTCATTAAGTTGTATTTAGATATCCAAATTAATCTAATTGGTAATCAAGCTATTAGAAGTATTAAACATAAAATTGAAATAAAGAACTCATATTCCATAGATAAAGTATTCAAATTACATGTTGAGTTTAATCATAATCCTAGAAAAAGTAAATTAGTTCACAATATCTACTAAAAACGTCATCAAAATAAAATCAACTATCAATCTAAGTAAAAAAAAGTGAGAAGAGAACAAAAGTAGGCAAAGAAAATAAGAATTGAAGCTTTTGAATCTCAATCTTCTTCGATTTTCCCTTACTTCCTTGCTTTTGTTAAAAGCTTCTTTTTCTCTAGAAAAGTTGCTCTGAATACCTTTCTTGAAACTTTTGAAAAAGGCATTTTAAATACCTCTTGAAAGCCCTAATTTCTGAAAAATTGTAAAAGTATTTTTTTTAAATCACGACGCGACGTCATAACCTTCCTTTTTGGGTGCCACGACGCACTAATTTTGGCTACAGTATAATGCATTCTTTTTCTAGGCACCATGGCCTTCCTTCGTTGGCACCATGTAGCTCCCTTCTTTAGTCCTTGTATGGCAATATGGGCATCAAGGGCTTAGTGGCCTCCTTCCCTCCAAGGCTGCAACCTTCATTTTCTTATGCTACTTTGTGTAGAAACTACAAAAGTCCAACCTTTTTCAATGCGATTTTCACATAGATTTTATCCAGACTAGGCAAAGTAATAAATATAAAAGTTGTATCCTTGTCTCTTAGCTTTCTAATGGCTTAAGAATCACATCAATTAGACTTCTAGAGTGAACGTTATGCTTGAAATACAGCAACATGCACGAGAGACACACTTAATAGTACTTGCACGGTTCATCACCAATTAAGGCCTTTTCATTTGAGAACCTTTAAAAACAAGAGACTAAATTACCTTAAGATATTCTAACATAAAATTAAACTAAAACAACTTAAATTAAATTGACTCAACATGATCTAAACCAAATTAAGAACACTGAATAAAACTATCTAAATCTAAACCTAACACTTAAGAACTTAGCAATTTTAGTACCCAAACTATGGCAAAATAACTCTATTATGTAGAGTTCTCACACCCTTAAACTTAAAAGTTTGCTAATCCTCAAGCAAAATATAAAATAAAAGGACATAACTTAAATGAAGAGCATAACTAACAAGAAGTAGGTTGCACCAAATCAATGATCACCTTAAGTAGGTTGCACCAAATCAATTATTACCTTTAATTTCCTCATAAATTATCCCATATTCTCAACTTAAAGCCAAACATAAATACTATTCAATTTCATATTCAATTCAAATGCACCTCGAATGGATTTTTGTGTGTGTGCACGCAATCTTTTTACAAAGAACATCATGCCATCTAAATAAGTTTATGCTCATGCAAAATTCAAATTAGTGCTAAAGTTCCATAAGTTTATTTTCTTATCTCTCTTTCTACTAATGTAGACTAACACTTAATCAAGAATCCTTAGGAATTTATTTGGCTTGCAACGTATGGCTAAGGTTAAGGTAGGATACGAAATATAATGTGGCACAAATCGCCCTAAGCACATAATCATTCTAAGACCTATATAGAGTTCTGACTTCAGTCTAAGTACACCTTTTTTCTTTTCTTCCAACTTTTCATTTGTCAACACTTTATCTCTTTTTTTTTATTACAATTTTAACACCCTTAAGCTTATTTCATTTTGAAAGTAATGGGGTGAATACTAACACAATTCTCGAACTTTTTCAACAACTTCAATTTTTCTACCTTTTCAACTTTTAACTCAATACACATCCTAAAATGATTAACATACTTAGAAGTGAGGGATGCAAAATTGTAAAATTATTTATAGGCAGGTTAAATAATTGTGTGCTTAACAAAGCAAAGGAAAATTAAGCTTAAAGAGGTATATTAGGGATAAACTTAGGCAAAAATGTTTAAAAGGCTCAAACGGTTCAAAGATGACCTAAATCATCTTTTAATTAAGCATTGCTTAAGATTTCACCTTGAGAGAGAATCAAACAAATTCTAGAACTCAAGATATAATTTAAAATTCACATTCAACATAAACTTTCTCTAGATATACACAATAATTCAAAGCAAACGATATCATGCTCAATTTATTTGAAAATCTCATCCTACAATGATACTTACATAAAAAATTTAACATAACACTTAAATAATATTCATAGTTACTAAGAGCAAAAGAATATAAAATAACTAAGTTTCATCATTAGATAGGTAAATCAAAGAAAATGACACAACTAACTTTAATTCAAGTTCTCAAAACATACAGAAAATTACATGATAAGTAAACTTACTAAACTTAAAATCTAAAAACAAAAATTCAAAAAGATTAAACCCAAGCTTAAAAACTTAAAAATCCCCCCAGACGTAAAACTAACATTGTCCTTAATGTTTAAAAGAGAAAAAGAAAAAGATAAGTAAAACTCCCTTGACAATGGTAGTAGTGCAGAAATAGCTTTATTCTTTTTCTTTGTCCTTATCATTGTCTCACAAGTTTTTTGTAGGGTCCTTTTTTTTTTACTTCAAAAAGAAAATAAATAGATATTAACGTAGAAATATAAATAAATAAAATAAAAATAATCGAAAAGAGTAAATATGAATTTCAAAAGCTTGGTTGCCTCCCAATAAGTACTTTTTTATAGTTAATAGCTTGACTATGGCTGGTCTTTATTGTTGTCTACGAGAGTGATTGAGGATCTTTGGCGATCCAATTCACCTCCCAAATTGTAACACCTTGTACCCCAATAAGCTACTTAATATTGACTTTTAGGGTAATGAGATTAATACAAGTGGGGGAATAGCAAAGTGTATATGAAATGCATTGTAATGCATACACATTAAATAAGCTTGATCATATATGATAATATCATGAATGTGTGCGTGTGTGTGTGTATATAAGAGTAAATGCTTAGTTTGGGGCCAAAACTTTTGAGTTTTTATCAATTTAGGACCAAACGTTTCAATTGTAACAATTAAGGGCCAATGTTTTCGATTCATTATAATAAAATGCCAAGGTGAGAGGTGGATGGCATGTGTAAGACACGTGCATGACATGGATGCTGACTTGGATTATCGCCTTTGACGTGGCAGTGAATTGGATTTTTGGCAAACAATGCCATTTTGTGTAGGAAAAATGACTATATTTCTCTATTTGATTACTCCCATCGGTTAAAATTTTCCACCATTTTGTTTTCCCACCATCGATCCAAATTACCCACACTATACCTTTTCTCTTCTTTGATTAACCTCTCATGTTCGATTGTTTTCCTTCTCCATCGTCTCACTGTCCAACTAGGTATCCATTGCCGTTAACTTATTAAGTGTCGTTTATTTGTGAGTTCTTGTTGTCATCATCTTGTCCTTGTTTGCTAAATAAAAAATAGTTAGGTATACCCTGCATTTTTATTTTCATTTTCTATCTTTAATTGTCGCCACCAATAAGGTTACCATTGAAAAGTATTTTTACATGGCGTGCAATAAATTTTGTAAATGGCATGTAGCTTCTCTGTGATAACTGGTAATGGCGTGTAGCAAGTTGTTGGTACATGCCATGTTAAAAAATGATGTTGTTACACGTCATGTTCCAAAAAATTATCTAATCATGATAATTTTTTATATTTTGAACAGAATGGATGATCAATTATGCATCATAAGGTTTCATTACGAAGTTGCTTTTGTTGGGGGAAGGAAGTTTGTTTTGAGTTACTAAGTACTTGTGCGTACACTAGTTATCAAAACATATAAGAGATTTATTATATAAAGCATAGGTGCATAATTGTTAATGGTTTTATAGTAGTTTTCGATGATGATAGCGTTTTGGATATGATAGGATATATGCTAGATCATGGTGTAATAGAGATTTATATGTAGCATTCTATAGATGAGCTTGTATTCATTGGTGAGGAGGAGAAAGAAGAGGTTTGAGAGGCTTATTTTGTAAATATTGACGAGTATTTGAATGGTAGTGAGGATGAAGAGTTGGTTTTTACTAGGGAAAAATTAGGGAATAGATGAGGGACTTTTTATTTTTATAAATGTGGTTGGCGATAGATTCAGTCCATCAAATGAAGGGGATGAGGATGAGGGAATTCATATGGGTGACTTAAATCTTCATTTGTATAAAGCCTCAGACAGTGCCATCTGAATGTTGGACAAAAAGCTATTATTGTGGGCAAACTCAATCAATGGCAAGTGTTGATCCCAAAAAACGCTAAAGTCCATGACATAAGCCCTCAACATGTTCTTTAGTGTCTAAATGGTCCTTTTAGACTGTCCATCTACTTGTGGGTGGAAAGTAATACTCAAATTCAATTTAGTTCCCAAAGCTTCCTGTATTTTCCTCAAAACTGATTAGTAAACTGTGTACCTTTATCTAACACTATAGTGACTAAGACTCTATGCAATCCCATTATCTGATCAATATATAACCTAGCATACTATCCCATTCCATAGATGGTTCTTACTAGTAAAAAATGAACAGACTTAGTCAGTCTATCCACAAACACCCAAATAAAATCATACCCCTTACTCATGTAAGGGATTCCAATCACAAAGTCGATAGAAATATTCCTTAACCTGTTGGTACACTAGGCACTTGGCCATATCTCTCTTAAGGCTTTCCCACCAATGCATATTTCTTAAATCATGGTACATCTTGGTGGTGTTTGGCTGAGCTACATATGTAGCGACATGGGCTTCCTTTAGAATCTCTCACCTCAATTGATCAATATCCGGCACTTGTACTCTATATCCATATTTAAGTAATCTAATAATGCTTTTAGTAAACATTGGTCTTTTCTTTCCTTTAAGATCCTTTAATGCCTTTGCCACAAAATTATCCTTGTCTTAGGCTTTTTTGATCTAATCCATCAACATCGATCTCACTTTAAAATTGGCTAATAATATATCAAAATCATCAACCTCCATTCAAATGCCCATATCACCTAACTCATGCATACATTGTACCAGCGATCTCCTCCCAACTGAGATGTGGGCTAAACTCCTTATAGATTTTTAACTTAAAGCATCCACTACCACAATGGGCTTGCCAGCATGGTATAGTATTGTACAATCATAATCCTTTAGTAACTTCAAACATCATAATTGCCTAAGGTTGGGATCTCTATATTTAACTATATACTTAAGGCTCTTATAATTCGTATAAATTTCACACATTTCACCATACAAATAATGCCTCTAAATCTTCAAGGCAAACACTATAGCAGCCATATCTAAATCATGGTAGGGTAATTTTACTCATGCTTCTTAAGTTGTCTCGATGCATACACTATCACCTTTCCATGTTGCATCAGCACACATCTAAGTCCTACTCGTGATGCGTCACAATAAACTGTATAACCCCCTATTCCACAAAGCAAACTCAACATCGAAGTTGTGGTAAGACAAATCTTGAGCTTCCCAAAGCTTTCCTCACATACATCTGTCTATATAAACTTGACATCCTTTTTATGTCAGTTTAATCATGGGAGCTACTATCTTTGAGAAATTCTTAACGAATATCTTATAATAACTGACCAACCCTAGGAAACTCCATATCTCAGTTGTTGAGGTAGGCCTTGGCTACTTCTCTATAGCCGCAATATTCTTCGAGTCCACCATCATACTTTTCTTAGGTACTATGTGGCTCAAGAAGCTAACACTATCAAGCCAAAACTCACACTTGGAGTACTTTCCTTTGTCTTTTACTAGTTTAGATGTGAAGAAAGATCTGCAAAGATTTTATGAAGATACGGAGTGTATTTGTTCAACTTTAGGGCACTCCACATATAAGTCAATGGAATTGGTATGATTCAAATTAAAAAATGAGGCCAAAATATGGTTTATCTTCCTCTAGAGAAGTAGACCATCAAGGTCAGCCCACTTAACATGGGAAAAATTTGTCCAAGATTTTCTATATCACTTATTGCTTGAGAGCATGAAAAACGCTAAAGCACAAGAGTTTGAAACCTTTGTACAAACCCTAGACATGACGATGATGGAGTATGATGTCCATTTAACCCAACTCTTTAAATATGCTTCAAACTTGGTTCTAACTAAACAAACGAGGATTAACACATTAATTGAGCTGCTGTTTAGAGTACTTGCCACCTATAGGTTTGCATCTTACGTGACAGTAGTGGATGCGGCTAGGACGATTGAAATCAGGAGAACAAAATCCAGATTAAAAAAGGTAAGGGTTAAAGAGCTTGAGCATAGGGCCAACAAGGCCGTAGAGATTGTAACGTGACTAAGAGTCCAACATTGATATGTCATCAAAGTCATGAGGAAACTACGTTTATGCCCAAGCCACCTGGAAACAATGATTCGTTTAATCCACCTTGTAGACAAGATTAGTCTAGTGGAGCATCTAACTTAAACCCTAAATAGAGAGGTGTTTTATGTAATTATTGAGGCACATGGTGGACCGTGCCATAGAGCAACTGGATTGTATTTTGGATGTGGCTAATCTAGACATCTAATGAGGGATTACCCCATATAGAGATAGTAAAGGTGGATCATGGATATGGGCGACAAGTGTTAAGTACTCCATCCAGAACAACACTGATTACGAGAAATGTTAGAAAAAACAAAGGCAAAGGTATAGCCAAGTTTCATTCAAAACCCATTGTACTTTTTTTTAAAATCTAAAAGTCTTCCAGTTAAGCATTTATTGAGCTCTCATCTTTTAATTTAAACATTATACCAAATTCTCTATTCAGCCTTTAAGAGACATATTTACTGTACTTATACTCCTCTCATTGCACTTATTTAAGTGGTTATACCTTAACCAATTGACAAAATAGAGTGGTTATCTTTTAACCATAAAAATGCATTGTATTGAATGGTTACGCTTGATCTACCAAAGACATTGTATTAAATCTTGATCAAATAATGAATTTCAAACTCCTTAATGAACCTAAAGAAAAAGACATAGGCAAGGAGACCAAACTTTTATAAAATGCTTGTGTTGATTTCTCTACTTTTCTTTTTACTTGAAATTCAGATTTCTTTTATTGATCAAAAGGTCAATTAATTTGTTTATTTTCAAATTGAGCATTTGAATTAAAAGAAGGAATTTTGTTTTCTTTAAAATTGTAACAGGTTCTTTAAATTTTCAAAATAGTCCAATTTACCCCTCTCTTGGACTTACTCACATTGAGCTGACTAATCTAACAATTATATTTTCTTTTTTAATTTAAAAAGTCATCATGATTTTGCATCAAACTCTGAATATAACTTATTCAGCAAATACATATAATATTTATAGTTGCACAGTGCAAATAGAATTCCATAACCAATAAGTCAATAGTTTCCTTTTTTAAAAATAAATTAGATCAATTATGATGAAAGACTCGGTATTAGTCATTAAGTATTTGTGAACTTTTATATTATTAAAGGTTTAATAAGAATTTAGGATTTTGCATCTATTGTTATTAAAAAGAAAAAAGAGAAAGAAGAATAGGAGATTTGAAAGAAAAAGAGTAAGTGAGATAAAAAATATTTTTTATCCTTTTTAATATTTTAAGAAAATTAACTTTATTTATTTATAAATTTTTAAAAGTTTTAACTTTATTTTTTAATGAAATGCATCATTCGATGACATGATAGTGTATAGTAAGTATACATTTTCTATCACGGGCTGGAACTTAAACCTAACCTCATATGGCTTTAAACTTTGAAAATAGAGCTCAAGTAAGCCATAAAACCCATAAAATAGTAGAAGTAAAAGAGAAAAAGAAGAAAAAGAGCTTTTGAGAAATATAATATTTTGTATTATTTTTGGGTGTGTTACAAATGAAAAAAAGAGACCTATTTATTAGTTGATAGCCCTTTTTGTTAGATAAGATTAAGTTACAAGATAGTGATAAAATAAGATAAGATAAGAGATTTAATTTAAAGACATAATATTCAAATTAAACCCAAATTTTAACCTAATCTAGTAAATCGACATCTAAACCTCCATATACATTAGTAAATCCAATAGTTTAAATTAATACACTAAGTGAGTTGGGCTTGTTATCGAGCTTATTTAGGTTACCTTGCCTGCTTGGGATGCTTAACCTCGCTGGGTTGCTAACTATTGGCCTAATTGGCATGCATACTAGTCTGAACTCTTGGGACTTGACATCATCCCCAACTCAATCCAGTAATGTCCTCATTGCTGAAAGAAGCAGCATTATGTCATAGTTGTCCTTCGCACGTCTTCGCCTTAAACAACCTTGTTTTGTCCACTTTTGGCTTCTGCACACTTTTTTAGAATGCGTTGTCTCCTTGGGCTCTTATAGCGAACCAATTCTCCTTTGCCTTTACCCTTTGGCCTCATGAGTGTTGGCTAGTCTAAACATGATTTCGCTCAAATGTCTTGAGTTTCTTAAGCCCTCGTTTGCGGAAACTTGATCGCCATTGATCTTGGTCTCTCTTGGACCATATGACATTCCACTATCATTTGTTGCTCTTCTAAGAGTAACACTACACTACCCAATTTCAATGCAGTCCTTGTGTCACGGACTGCAGCTCAGCGTATTAGAGGTGGCCTGAGGCTATTCCGGAGTGTTGGTATGTAGGGGAGTATTGCTGGGAGAGAACCCCCACTAGATAGCAGAACGCAAGTGCAAGGTGCCAGCAGGGGCGCACAACACAGGCCCCTGGATGAGCCAGCCTAAACAGAGTTAGGCAGACTACGCACGGGTGGTTCAGGTGCGCTAGCCCGCAGAGTAGGGGTGCGCGGCACGTAGACCCACACAGTATGGGCTCACGGTACATAGGCTTAGGGCCTGTCTGCCCAGCAGGGGTGTGCGACACGCAGACCTGCACAGCATGGGCATGCGGCACACAAGCCCGGGGCCTGTCAGCCCAGCAGAGGCTAGCGGCACCCAGGCGCACTACACGCAGGCCCGCATAATGCCCAGATAGACTACCTGTGCACAGCCCATACGCACCATCCCATCAGCGCCCAAGCACACAGCCTGTGCGCTGCCTAGACCCACCAAGAGGCCCAAGATGGTGTCGGCCCACAAGACCAGCCCTATTAATGGCTTGAGCTGTTGGAATTTAGCTTCCTTCTTAAATATTTGGAGGGAAATATTTATTAAAAAATCTTATGAAGGGAAATTGGCTTTAAATAAGCCCTTGTATATTATGTATTTATTCAATTCATTCAATAGAAGTTCAGCTTTTTTTTTGACACTCTCCTCTCTTCTCTTCTTTTTCCTTTTATGCAAGTATGCTTGCTGGCTTGAAGCCTACTGCGGGCGTGTGAGTGTCTCGGCTGATCGAAAAGCAGTATGGTGCATGTGGATGTGCTGAGTGCTTGCTGAGCTGTACTGAGCACTAAGGCTACTTAGGTTCCAACACCGGGATAAGGGTTGAATCAAAGGCCGCACGATGGGTGGTTTGAAGAACTGCCCCATGATAGTTGGTATCAGAGCAGTTTGTGATCTGGGTATGTTCCACAGTTGCCAAACTGTAAGAGCTGTTCGGTAGGGAGATATGACTACTAGCGGATCACGTATGTTAGAAGACACTATTGAGGTAAGGGAAACGCGTGCCGATCAAAGGGCGAAGTTGCTCCATGAGACTTAACCCCTAGGCTTGACGCTAGGCGTCAAGAGTGGAAGTGACGGTGGGTGAGATGCGTGACTGCCTCGATGTGAGGGAGGAACACATGGAAGAGCTCCATGCTCGGTATGAGGAACTTAAAGGGAAGATCCAAGAAATGATGAGGGAGACTTTTGAGACGATGATTGAACGAAACGCTCAACTTGAGAGCACGTTGGAAGCCTTGAGGCGTGAGCTGGGAGAATTAAGAGCGAAATTGTGTACGGCAAGAGCCGATGACAGACATGAGGCTGTGACACACCCAAAAGTGAGGCTAGACGTGCCTAAGCTGAGAGAATTCTAGACCGAAGGGATGCTAAGGAAATCGATAATTTTCTCTAGGGGATAAAGCAGTACTTCAAAGCCACCAAGATTGTGATGGATGATTGTCGAATCACCATGACATCCATGTATTTAGGAGACATGGCACTGCTTTGGTGGAGGAGGCAGTGCGATGATAGGCTCGGTGGAGTGTCGGTACTCACGCGGGTTAATTTTCAGAGCGAGCTACGAAAGTAGTTTTACCTAGAATACGCCATGGATGAAGCGAGGGGCAAGCTGCGTCGATGGTCCAACGTGAGGAAATCCGAAAGTATGTAAAGGAGTTCAGTGAGTTGGCCTTATAAGTGGGTAACCTAAGGGAAAGGGAAGCCCTCTTCACCTTCATGGATGGTTTGAGACCATGGGCCAAGAAGAGCTGTAGAGGCAAGGCGTGCAAGACCTCACACTAGCCATGGCAGTGCGGAAAGCTTGGTTGATTACTCACGGGTAAAGATAAAGCCGCACCACCTAAGTCGAAGGATAAAGGCAAGGGATAGGTGGACAAGGGCAAGCAGTCCAAAGATAGTGGTGATGGCAAGCCACAATCGAAGTGAAAAGGTAAATCGACATCGAAGGGGAAACTGTTCAGAAATAAGGAGGACAAGTCTAAGAGTTACTTGTTGTGTGACGGACCCCATTGGGTTCGAGATTGCCCGAAACGCTCAAAACTGATGGCGATTGCCTTGAAGGATGAGCCACAATCGGACAGGCAGCGCGATTGGGCTCAGTGCTACTAGAAATAGTGAGCAAGGTGAGTAGTTGAGCCAAGGGGCTCATGTACGCAGGCGTAATTATTGCGGAACAGCCGGTGGAAGCTTTAGTGGACACTGATGCTTCTAATCTTTTCGTGTCCGAGCAGTGCGTGGCTAAGCTGGGTATTAAAGCCGACAGTGCAGGCGGTTGTGTAAAGATTGTAAACTTTAAGAGAGTGCACACGAAAGGCATTGTCAAGGGAATCGATGTGCAGCTTGGACAGTGGCATGGGGCTGTGGATATCGATATTATCCCAACGGATGACTATGATGTAGCTACGGGGATCGGATTTCTAGACAGAATTCAAGCGGTTCTCATGCCGCACAATAACTGCATTTGTATTTTAGATCAAAAGGGTAATGCATAGTGCCGGTTAGACGGAAGTGCGCTCAGCCAACAAAAACACTATTGCCATGCAGCTGGCCAACGATGTATGCAAGGGTGAACAGACGTTTGCTGCCGTGTTGAGCCTAGAGGACACTTCGGCAATGTGATTGAGGTGCCGACAGAAGTGCTTGAGGTGCTGGAGGAGTTTCAAGATGTAATGCCTCCAAAGCTGCTGGGCCACTAGCCTCCCGTATGAGAAGTGGACCATCACATTGAGCTAGTGCTAAGGGCACTGCCACCCGTCAAGGCAACGTATCAGATGTCGGCTCTCGAGTTGATAGAATTGAGAAAATAACTTTGGGAGCTTATTAACGCCAGGTTCATTAGGCCATCCAAATCTCCTTTTGGTGCTCCAGTTTTGTTTCAAAAGAAATACGATAGTTCATTAAGGTTATGCATCAACTACTGAGTTTTGAACAAGTTAACGGTAAAGAATAAGTATCCGATCCCGCTTATAGAGGACTTATTCGATCAGCTAGGTAGTGCGCGCTAGTTTTCGAAGTTGGATTTACGGTTTGGATACTATCAAGTGAGGATAGCTACATGGGACATATCTAAGACAGCATGTATGACTCGATATGGGGTGTATGAGTTCTTGGTTATGCCGTTAGGATTGACAAATGCACTGGTAACATTTTACATTTTAATGAATAAGGTACTACAACTATTTCTCGATAAATTTGTAGTTGTTTACCTTGATGATATTCTTGTCTATAGCCATTCGTTGCATGATCATGTTGAGCATTTACGGCTGATTTTTGAGGCACTTAGACAGCATGAACTATATGTGAAGAAGGAGAAATGTTGTTTCAGTTTGCATGAGGTATCGTTCCTAGGGCACATATTGAGATATGGTAAAATCCGGATGGACCTATCTAAGGTCAACGCTATCCAAGAGTGTGAGCTGCCCGCCAGGTAAAGGAGCTGAGATCTTTCTGTGGGTTGGCTAACCACTATAGTCGGTTGATCGAGGGGTACTCAAGCTAGCACGCCTTTGATCGGTTGAAACGTGTAGTGTGCGAACAACCGGTGTTGGGACTGTCGGATCATACGCTGTCATATAAGGTGCATATAGACCAAGCGACTTTGTCATTGGAGGTGTATTGATGTAAGCCGAGTATCCGGTTGCGTATAAGAGTCGAAAGCTGAACGATATCGAGTGACGATATACGGTTTAAGAAAAAGAGATATCGACGGTGGTGCATTGCTTACGGACATGGTGACATTACTTATTGGGGGCTAAATTTATGGTATGGACTAACAATGTGGCCACATCTTACTTCCAAAGTCATAAAAAGCTAAGCCCGAAGCAGGTTAGGTGACAGAATTTCTTGACAGAATTTGATTACGAGCTGAAATATAAGCCAGACAAAGTTAATTTCGTGGGCGACGCATTGAGTAGGAAGGCTACACTAGCTGCCATCAGTGAGGTGAGCGCGGAGCTGTTGCCGCTCATCCGGGATGGCATGTCACGCGACCCGATCACACAATCCATATTTGAGCATGCCACGACAGGTAAGACTAGACAATTTTGAGTGAGCGAGGGGCTAGTGTACACCAAGGGCAACAAGCTCTATGTACTGCAGCATGGGGCTTACGGAAGCAATTGCTAAAGGAGTGCCATAACAGTCGTTGGGTAGGGCATTCGGGGATGTACCGGACGTTGAAATTATTGAGCGCTAACTACTACTGGCCTAGGATAGAGAATGACGTTGAGGGCTACATCCGGACTTGCTTAGTGTGCCAACATGGTAAAGTTGAGCAGCAGAGATCGAGGGGACTACTCAACCCGCTGCTTATGTCGGATAAACCGTGGGACAGTGTGAGTATGGACTTCATCATAGGGCTGCCCAAGGCGGATGAGTACGACAGTATCATGGTAGTGATGGATAGATTTTCGAACTATGCTACCTTCATACCAGCAACAAAGGAATGTCCTGCAGAATAAGCGGCCAAGCTATTTTTGAAGCACATTGTCAAACATTGGGGTGTTTCGCACACCATCATTGTTGATCGGGATGGTCAGTTCATCGAAAAATTTTGGACTGAATTGTTTAGGCTGTTGGGGTTTGAACTGTGCTTTTTCACTAGCAACCACCCGTAGACGAATGGGCAGACTAAACGGGTGAACACACTGTTGAAACTTTACTTGCGGCACTTCGTGCGGGGCACGCAGTCCGATTGGCCAAAGTGGCTTGACATAGCACAGTTTTTGCACAACTTGCAGCGTAGCGAGTCCAACGACCAAAGTCCATTAGAGATTGTGATTGGGCAATAGTCACACACCCCTAGTGCCACTACTGTGGGCTATATTGGTTCTGCACCAGCTGCGTATAAGACTACCAAGAGCTAGAAAGAACAACGAGACTTAGCCCGAGTGTGTCTCCACAAGGCTACCAATAGGGAAAAGAAGTGGGCAAATCAAACTCTATGGGAAGCTCATTTTAGTGAGGGAGACATGGTAATGGTAAAGCTGCATCTGGTTTTAAAGAACAAAGGCTTGCACAAGGGCCTTGTTTGAAGGTACGAGGGACCATATCGGGTGGTTAAGAAAATCGGCAAGGTGGAGTACAAGTTGGACTTACCGCTCAAGTCGAAAGTGCATCTGGTATTCAACGTCAGTATGCTGAAGGCCTACCATACGGATAAGGGGGACCCTAGCCGAGGGGTGAGCAGCAAGGCTCCATTGAGTATTCGAGCAGCGTACAACAAAGAGGTAGAAGAAGTTCTGGCCGATAGAGTACTTCTGCGGAAGCACCACATGCCCCAACATCAGTACCTAGTAAAGTGGAGAGGATTGCCCGAGAGTGAAGCTAGTTGAGAGTCTACGAAAAACTTCTGGTAGTTCCAAGATCGGATCGACGCCTTCCACACGGCAGTGAGAACTCTGCCAGCTTAGGTGGAGGAGGGTGTCATGGACTGCAGCTCAGCGCATTAGAGGTGGCTCGAGGGTGTTACAGAGTGCCGGTATGTGAGGGAGTATTGCTAGGAGAGAACCCCCACTGGATAGCAGAAGGCAAGTGCAGGGTACCAGCAGGGGCGGACAGCACAGGCCCCTAGGTGAGCCAGCCCGCACAGAGCCAGGTAGACTTCGAGGGGGTGGCCCAGGCACCCCAGCTCGCACAGCAAGGGTGTGCTGCAAGCAGGCTCGCAGTTCATCGGTCAGCATAGTAAGGGTGTGCGGCACGCAGACCCGCATAGCATGGGCTCGCGACACGCTGGCCCGGGGCCTGTCGACCTAGCAAGGGTGAGCGACATGCAGGACCCCACAGCAGGGGCTCGCGGCAAGCGGGCGCAAGACACGTAGGCCGTCACAGCACTCAGACAGACTGCCTACGCGCAGCCCATGCGCACCAACCCGCCAGTGCCCAGGCACACAACCTATGCACGGCCCAGATCCACCAGGAGGCCCAGGATGGTGTCGGTCCATAGATCAGCCCTTTTAATGGCTTGAGCTGCTAGAATTTTAGCTTCCCTCCTGAATATTTTGGAAGGAACCCTTTTGGAGAAAAATCTTTTAGAGGGAAATTGGCTATAAATAAGCCCTTATAGACTTTGTAATTTATTCAATTTCATTCAATAGAAGTTCAGCTTTTCTTTTTTCAGTACTCTCCTCTCTTTTCTCCTTTTTCCTTTTATGCGAGTGTGCTTGCTGGCTTGAAGGCTATTCGGGGCATGTGAGTGTGCCGGCTGACCGAAAAGCAGTGTGCTGCGTGTGGGTGTACTGAGTGCTTGTTGAGTGGGTCCTGAGTACTAAGACTGATTTGGGTTTCAGTACCGAGATAAGAGTTGAACCCAAGGCTGCACGGTGGGTAGTTTGAAGAACCGCCTCGTGACACTTGGCTCCTCTAACTACGGATGATGACACTCCCTACCACTATATTGATCTTTCTCTTTTTTCTTGTGTAACATTAAACTCCCCAAGTATGATTGCTCATTGGATCCCTTTACACATTGATTGTCATTCTCGTTGCTTGGATCTTCCTTGTCCATCATGATGACTATGAGGTTTTTACACATGAGGTAGTCATTCGTCAAATATGGTTCCTCGCACAAAAAAAGTTATCGGGCTTTTCTTCCTTGCCTTTCCACTTAGTGATTACCTTGGTCTTACGACATGGTGATTTTTCGTCAACCTTTTCCTTTGATCCATTTTCTTTCTCTTCCCCACCGTTGCCTTTTTTCTTAGGCTTAGAGAATAAAAGGTTATTATCGGACTTGTCCAAATCCACCAATAATTCTACCACAACCATAACCTCTATGATGTTCTACACATTTCTCCTTTGGAGTTTCAACTTTGTCCATGGTTTGAGCCCATCCATAAAGGAAGATAGTGCTTCGCTTTCACTAAGATCATTAGTTTGTAACAATTATTCAAAAACTTGCTTAACAAATTCTCTTACCTCGCCATGTTGGGTAAGCCTCTTGAGTTTAGCACATGTCTCATCATCTACGTACTCAAGGTAAAATTACCTCTAGAACTCTCTCTAAAATTTCACCTAAGTATTGATGGCTGTTCCCTCAAGCTTTTGATCACCTTATATCTTCACCATAGTAAGGTAATGTTTACCAAATACACGGTTGCGGAATTAATCCATGAAGCACCCTCTATGATACCCATGGCCTTGAAGTATTGCTCTAAGCTCCATAGGAAATTGTCCATGTCCTTGTCTTCTCTTTTAGCTTCGAATTTTTTGAGCTTGGACACCTTCAAACGAGTCCCTAATTGAGCGATTGGGGCACCACCTCCTATAGTTGCCTCTAATGTGATAACTTTATTATATAAAATTATTTTGATATATTTAGGGGACTTAAATAGCTAGATCTTTGAGCTTTTAGATTTGAATTTTAGCATTTTAGGTTTTTTTTTAGTTTAAGTTAGATTATATGTTGAGTAATTAATTTAAGTTATTTTAATTTAATTTTACTTCATTTTGCTTGATTTACTTTAAGAATAGTTAATGTTGATTTCTTTCATTGCTTTTGTAGGATATTTGATGAGAAAAGTTCATTTGATTTAAAACTGCATAAGTATGGTAATAGATTCATTCATACATACTATAGTATTTCAAGGATAACATGAGCTACAAAAGTCTAATTGATGTGATTGTTAATCCATTGGAAAGTTAAGAGATAGAGCTACAACTCCCATGACTTCACCTAGTTTGGATCAGATCGAGATGAAAATTATGTTGGAAGATGTTAGATTGCTGCTGTTTTGTAAAGTGAAGGCCACGGCCTTAAGTTACTCAAGGCTACAATGCTGAGGAAGCCAAGGTTGGAACACTAAGAAACCCAAGGCTATAGTGCTAAGGAGAGCATGGCTGTGACATTGAAAGAATAGAGGGCATCATATAAATTCCCAAGACTAAGGCATCGCGGAGCCACACTGCTTTCTAAAATTATTTTTTTATGCAAGAATATGGTGATTAGGTTATTTTGAGCTTATTTAAGGGACCTCTTTCAGAGTATTCAGTAAAGAGGACAACAATAGCTAATCCAAACACTTGAAGCCTAGAACAAAGCAAAAGAGCAAGAAAAATTAATAGAGATTCAAGATTAAAAGCTTTACAATATATTTTTTCTCTATTTTGTGTTTCTCCTATTTTCTTTGACTTACACTTATGACTAAATTTCTTTGGATAATGTTTTACTTAAAAATTATGAACTAATTTACATTTTTAGGGTTATGGTGAATTTCAACATGTAGTATGATTATTAGTTTCTCTTTTATTTATCATGAACAGGTATAGTTTTGCTTATTTAAATATGTTCTTAATGCTTTTAATTGCTTGAACGATAATTAACCAATTTGTGAATCTAATTGAGACTCGACAAAAAGATTTTAGATTGGACTAAAATTTGAATAGTATATATTCACATCACTTAAGTGATCTGATTCGCAATTTGGATAGATATATGCCAATTATCATATATAGACAAATTAGAATACTAGCTTAATGAACCTATTTAATTGATTCTTATAGACATATAATAACCCAATTAAGTTAGGTATTTGTGCAAGCATCTCGACGGAGACTTTTACATAGTTTTGGATTTTAGGTTAGTAAAACCACCAATGAATATCAATAATAAAAGAAGATACTATTAGATAAATTGTTAAATGAATCCATAATCTTAGGTTTTATTCTGTTGCCTTTCTTAAGTAATTTTAATTTTTGTTAGTTAACTTAGTACTTGTTTTAATTTTGTTTTAAATAATTTTTTAAAAAACTTTAGTTACTTAAATAAGATTAATTTCTCATAAATTTTAGTACTTAATAAAGATTTGAAAACAAATCTTTGTGAGAACGATACTCTACTCATCGTTATATTACATGTTTGCGATAGCGTACACTTATGCGAAAATTCAACAAGAAGTTTTTGGTGCCATTGCTAGGAATTTGTGCTTTTTGTTTATTTAACTAATATTAATATTCACATATTAATCTTAATTCGAGTTTTTTTTTTTATTTTCACATACTTTTGGTTAAGGTGATGAATTATTATAACTATAAATGGCCATTAGAACAATTTTAGCCTAGGAGGTTGCTAGTGATTATGAATTGGTTATTAGTGCTTTGACGACCCAAGTAGATGTTTTGTCTTAGAAAATAATTGACACTTAAGGTGTTAATATCTTTAAGAGTTCTTTCGTAATATGTGAGCTTTGTAGAAATGGGCATTCAAATAATTATTGTCCAGCCTATTATGAATTAATGCAATTTGATGGAAATTTCAATGGACAGCAAACAAATAATACTCCAATAGTACAACTCAAGGTGGAATCATCCAAATTTTTTATAGAGTAATTATCATAGTCCTACATAATCATCACAACTTATTTTTCATAATAATTTTCAATCATAAGTTAGAGCCCTTGTCTTTGAAAAAAAAGCCAACCTTAGAAAATGATCTCATGTAAGACATGACAAAGAATAATGTCATCATTTAGAGTCAAACAGCTTTATTGAGAAATCTTGAGACTCAAGTGGGCCAGATTAATGACATCAACATAGACCACATGAAACTTTACCAAATGACACTAAGCCTAATCTTATAAAAAAAGAATATGGTAAGCATCTCGATGAAATAAATGGCAAGAATGTGGGAAATGATAGAGATAAAGTAGATTAAGAGTATACTTCTAAGAAATACGTTCTAGATGAAGAAGTTAAGTAAAAAGAGGAAGTATCTTCATCACTATTAGTCAAGCCATATATGCCTCCCATTCCTTTTTTAAATACAGTTGATGAGTTACCTAAAGAGGCTGTTGAGATAGAAAATCTAAAGAAACTCTTTGAAGGTTATTTGGTTCAAGATGCAATAACAAAAGACAAGAATGAAAAACTTATAAAAGTTACACATTTTAAAAGCTACACCAAAAGTGTATTATTCAAGAAGAACTCAATTTTAAGAAGTTGAGTAAAAGTCAGCTTATTTCACCACCTTGAGTTGACCAAGCACCAAATCTTGAGTTAAAACCATTATAATCTCATTTTAGAAGTAGGCTACTTTCACATCTTAAGCTTTTTTCATGCAAACTCAAACCTCTTTAAAGGGTGAATAAAGATCTCAACCAAAGTTAAGCTATTGACTATAAAGAATCACTTTTTAAAAAAATCCTAAGCTATATCCTTTTAGATTTAGTTTTTTTTAGTTAATTTTTGTTTTTCCTTTTAAATAAGCAGTTATAATCTCTCTCTAGCTGATTTGTTGAATATGCAGGTTTGGAAAGCATGAAGATGAGGAGGAAGAAAATTTGAACTTTCAATGCACTGCCACCATTGATAGAGGAGTTTATTTCTTTATTTTTTTCAGCTTTCACATTAATGACAATGTATACTCTAAGTTTGAGGGAAGGTTTAATTGTTATTTGTTTTTGTGATATTTTTAGATTAGTTTATTTTTGTTAATTTTTGTTAATTTTATGCATATTTTAAGATTTTGAGGTAAAATTAGTTGTGCCACTTTCTTTTAATTTACCTATCCAATAATGAGAATTTAGTTATATTTTATCTTGATTCTTTGAAATATGTAAATATTGTTTAAGTGTTATATAAATTTTTATTCTAAGCTTCATTGTTATAATGTGATTTTCATTAATTTGAGCACATTATCTTTTGCTTAGATTCATTATGCATATTTAGAGAATGTTTATATAAATGTAACATTTTGAATTATATATAAAATTTTAGAATTTGTTTGATTCTCTCTCAAGGCGAAACCCGAGACTATGCATAGTTAAGGAAATGTTTAGGCCATCTATGGACCGATTGAGCCTTTTAAGCCACTTTATTATATATTTATCCTTAGTTTACCCTTTCTGAGCTTAATATAATATTTTTCTTTGTTTAAACACTTAATTTTTAGCCAAGGCCATTACTTAAATATTTTTAATTTTTTACATCTCTCATTCTTAAGTGCATAAGTCAATTTGAAAAGTATTATGAGTTAAATAGTGAAAAGGGATAGTAAAGATGAAAAATGATTAAAAGTTCAAAACTATGATTGTATTCATCTCACTACCCTATAAAATTTATAAGTTAAAGGGTGTGAAATTGAGAAAATGGAAAAGGGAAAGAAAGAAAAAGAAAAAGATTGAAGTGTTGAACACAAGAAAAATTTGATGACAAAAAAAAAGGTATTCTAGGCCATAAAAAATAAAGCTCTAAATAGGTGCTAGGATGACTATGTGCTTAAGGTGATTTAAGCTACTTTAATATCCCATGCTTTACGTTAACCCTAGCCATACAATGCAAGCTTGATAAAGTCTTATTGATCCTTAACTTAGTATTGGTCTATATTGGTGGAGAGAGAGATGAAAAGCAAACCTATGAAAACCTATTGCTAATTTGAATTTTGCATGAAGATAAACTTATCTGAATTATATAATGTTCTAGGTGAAAAAAAATTGCACACACACACATGGAAATCCACATGAGAATGATATTACATTTTAATTAAAACATGAACTTGAATAATATTTGTGCATTGCTTAGAGTTGAGAACATAGAGTAACTTTTAAGGATGTTAAAGGTGATTAATGAATTGGTGCAATTGATTTCTTGTTAAATTGTTTTTCTTCATTTGGTTATTACGTTTTGTTTCATGTTTTGCTTGAGAATTAGTAAAATCTTAAGTTTGGGAGTATGACAACCTTATTATTTAGAATTATTTTGATATATTTTGGGGGATTTAAGTAACTATATTTTTGAGATTTTAGGTTCAGATTTTAGTATTTTAGGGTTTTTTCTAGTTTAAGTTAGATTATATGATGAGTGGTAATTTAAGTTATTTTAGTTTAATTTTACTTTATTTTGCTTTAATTCACTTTAATAATAGTTATCGTTGATTTTTTTTCATTGCTTTTGCAAGATATTTTATGAGAAAGGTTCATTTGATTTAAAATTGCACAAATATGGTAATGGCTTCATTTGTATATACTATAATATTTTAAGGATAACTTGAGTTATAAAAGTCCAATAGATATTATTCTTAATTCATTGGAAAGCTAAGAGGCAGAGCTATAATTTTCATATTTACCTTTATACCCAATTCAGATTAGATTGAGATGAAAACTACATTGAAAAATGATGAATTGTTGCAATTTTGTACAATGCAGAACATTGAGTGAAGGCTACAGCCTTAAGTTGCTCAAGGTTGTAATGTTGAGGAAGCCAAGGCTGCAACTTTTAGGAGAGCATGGCTACTAAAAGAATAGAGGGCATCATATAAATTCCCAAGACTAAGGCGCTGCGACACCAAGGAAGACAAGGCCGCGCCGTTACACTACTTTTCAAAATTATTTTCTATTCAGGAATATAGAAATTAGATTATTTTAAGTCTATTTAAGAAACCTTTTCCAAAGTATTCAACAATGAGGATAACAACAACTATTCTACAGACTTGAAGCTAAGAACAAAGTAAGAAGGTAAAAGACATTGAGAGAGATTCAAGATCAAAAGCTTCACTATTAGTTTCTTTCTTTATTTTGTGTTTCTCTTATTTTCTTTACACTCATGACTAAATTTCTTCGAATAATGTTTTACTTGGATATCATGAAATAATTTATTTTTCTAAGATTATGGTGGATTTCAACATATAGTATGATTATTAGTTTCTCTTTTATTTATTATGAATAAGTATAGTTTTACTTATTCAAATATGCTTTTAATACTTTTGATTGCTTGATCAACAGTTAACTGATTTGTGAATTAAATTGAGATTTGAAAAAGAGATTTTAGATTAGACTAAGATTTGATTAATGTATATCCACTCACTTAGGTGATTTGATTCGCGATTTGGATAGACGTATACTAATTGCCATACATAACAAAATTAGAACACAAGCTTAATGAACCTATTTAATTGATTCTTAAACATATATAGTAGCCCAATTAAGTTTGGTATTTAAGTAAGTGTCTCGATGAAAACTTATACATAATTTTGAATTTTAAGTTAATAAAATTACTCATGAGTATAAATGATAAGAAACGATGGTTTAAGATGAATTGTTGAATGAACCCATAATTTTAGGTTTTAGTCTATTGCTTTTATCAAGTAATTTTAAATTCTATTAGTTAATTTAGTACTTATTTTAATTTAGTTTTAATTAATTTTTTTAAGAATTTTAGTTTCTTAAATAAGATTAATTTGTCATAAATTTTAGTACTTAGTAAAAATTTATCTCCGTAAGAATAATACTTTACTCATCACTATATTACTTTTTACAATAATGTACACTTGCATGAAAATTCAATAACATAGTGCGATGAGCTTGTCCCTAAGTCCCCATATTTCCTGTTGCAACTACTTAACTAGCTCTTCTAATGCTAATTTTGATGGTTTAACTCTCCATTGTCTCATGCAACTTCTCACGAAGTTCATCATCTTTAAACTCAAACTCATCCATGTTGGTCTCAAATTCCTCGTGTTTGTCTCTCGTCTTTCTTACGGCCACTTCTATTCTAATTACTCGACTTTCGAGAGTGGACATCATGTCCTTCGACTTGCCTCACTTGGCTACACGTTTGGTCTCCTTGACCTCCTAAATTGGTGTAGACTAGTTCTCTATCGATGCCATCTCTCTCTTCTTCTAACCTTAGCTCTGATATTAATTGTTATGGGTTGAAACTTAAACTTAATCTTGTGTGATTTTAAATTCTAAAAATAAAGCTTAAATAAGCCTTAAAACTTATAAAATAACAAAAGCAAAAGAGAAGAAGAAGAAAAAGAGCTTTTGAGAAATATAATATTTTGTATTTCTTCGAGGATGTGTTACTATTTATAAGTTGATGGCCTTTTTATTAAATTAGATTACAAATATGAATAAAATAAAATACAAAAATTTAATTTATAAAGATAATATTCGAATTCAATTTAAATCTTAATATTTAAAAAACTTATATCTAAATTTAAATATACATTACTAAATCAAATTATACTACATGAATTGAGACTACCTAATCTATCTGGACTGCTAACCATTGAGCTAATTGGCCTGCATTAAGCAATCTGAACTCTTGTCCATAACACTTCCGAT
Source organism: Theobroma umbraticum (assembly GCF_002168275.2). Lineage (NCBI taxonomy): Eukaryota > Viridiplantae > Streptophyta > Magnoliopsida > Malvales > Malvaceae > Theobroma > Theobroma umbraticum. The sequence goes on from NW_018397282.1 coordinate 742,568, forward strand.
GCGCCGAATAGATTGGGGCCCAAATGAAAAGAAAAGCGGCAATGGGTTCTACTGTTGGACGAGACAGATACCGGCACGCAACCCCATAAACTAGGCCGTATAGGGTTCCCTCCCAAATTCCCACTCTTTGCAATTCCCATTGCCCTCAACAAAATTCCTCACTCTCTGTTTTTCTTTCTAATAAAATTCACAAGCAAATCACTCCGTTTCTTCTTGTTTGTTTTCTCTCGATCACCCTCTCACGTCTAAACTGACCTAGAATCCCCAAGAGAGATGCCCCTCTTCATCTCCGAGGAGGAGCTGTCGCGGCTCTCGAACGATGTCGCGACGGTAGCGGAGAGGGCGGACGCCTACATAAGGGAGATGTACGGAGAGCTGGAGACGGCGAAGGCGAAGGCTGATACCGCCGCCATCACTGCTGAGCAGACCTGTTCTCTTCTGGAGCAGAAGTTCCTCTCCATCTCCGGGGAGTTGTCGGACCTTCAGTCCCAGAACGCACAGCTTCAATCCTCTCTGGATGAAAGACTCGCCGACCTCGCCCAGGCACAGGCTCAGAAGCACCAGCTCCACCTCCAAACCGTAAGAATTTGGTTACTAGGTCTAGTATTAAAATTTTGCTAGGTCTAGTATCCTAGTTTTTTTTTTTATCACTGACGGATAGATTTTCCTTTTTTTTTATAAATTAAATAATAAAAAAACCGTAAATTTTGTTAGATTGGAAAAGACGGGGAGATTGAGAGGTTGACAATGGAGGTGTCCGAGCTACATAAGTCAAAGAGGCAGTTACTGGAGATGATTGAGCAGAAAGATTTGGAGATTGCTGACAAGAACGCTGTTATTAAGACCTATCTGGATAAGATTGTAATGTTCTATTTTTATGTTTAGTTTTTATTTGTAAGTTTTGCCCTTAAATCGTTTAAAATTTTCCCTAGAAAAATAATGGCTGGTGTTTTGATTTCAATAACATTATCAAAGGTTAACTTGACGGACAATGCTGCCTGCAAGGAGGCTCGAATAAGTGGAACTGAGGCAGAGTTGGTACGAGCACAGGCTACTTGCGCTCGCCTTTCACAGGTCTTTTCAAAAGATTCTTCAATATGCTTTTGGGTTGCAAGTTTATCTAGATTCAAGGGTTTCTTTTCCTGTTTTGAGGGGAAATGAAAAGTGAAAATTTGATATGAACAGGAGAAAGAGCTTATTGAGAGGCACAATGTGTGGCTTAATGAGGAGTTGACTGCCAAAGTTGATGACCTTGTGAAGTTTCGGAGAACACAGGCTGAACTTGAAGCTGATATGTCTGCTAAGCTTGCTGATGTCAGTGTCTTTAAGAAAAATAATTCTCAAAATCACTTGTTTTCTTCATCTTTCTACTTAGTTGTGCTTTTAATTCTTTCAGGTTGAGAGGCAATGCAATGAATGCTCCAGCTCCTTAAATTGGCACAAAGAAAGAATGAGGGAACTAGAAATTAAGCTAACATCTTTACAGGAGGTGTCTTTATTTGCCTTCTAAGAGTTTTATTGCATATCAAATCTCTTGTATAAGCCGACAACAATCCTAAGTGATCTTTTCTTTTTTATTATTTCTGAAGGAATTGTGCTCGTCAAAAGAGGTTGCTACATCCAATGAGGAGCGGTTTTCTGCTGAACTATCAACTGTGAGTGCGGAAAGATATATTTTTACTTATTTAAGCCACTTGGAACTTATGATGATCGAAGAGGGGGTGACCCCTGAAAAAAGCTACATGTTTATTTTCTAGATTTCTGATTGCTTCTAGTTACTTGGATTTGTTGTCTAATTTCTTGATTACGTCAAAATCAATAATGAAATTGTATTGTTTTGTTAATGGACTTGAGAAATTATTAAATTTGGCAAGATGTTTTTTTCAGGAGAACATCTTAGTCCCCTTCTTGAAAGTGATCTTTTAATCATTATATGAACAACTTGTTGATGGAGAACATTGTTCCATGTTTTGGAAGAATGTCTATTCTAGGTGTACATTTAGGAAATAGAATTTAATGTATGAGTGGACCTTATTTGTTTGGTTCATTTTATTAGTCTTAATCTGGAATAGGTGGCTTTATTTTCTCATGTGCTTAAAACCAGGATTCATGATGCTTATATATAATAAAACCTATAGACATATATATATGTCTATAGGTTTTATTATGTTGGAGGTTAGATTTTGATGACTGATATTTTGACATGGAGATTTTGAGTTTATAAAATTGGAGATTTTTAGATTGTTCTTCAGAGTTACTCTTTTGGGACATTTGATCTACATCAATTGGCTTATCGGAGCACACTCTCTTCCAAGAGAGTGGATTACTGGATGAATTTGTGGATGTTATACCTGTTGAGCTTCCTAGTGAGTTGCCTTCTATGAGAAATATCCAACATGCCACAGATTTAGTTCCAGATTCCAGGTTCCAGTTACATAACTTGCCTCATTATGGGTTGAACCCTTAGGATTGGGAAGAGTTGAATAGGAAAGTAAGGATTGAGAAGAGTTGAATAGGGCAGTAGGAGAACTTTTAGCTAAGGGCCTTGTTAGGCATAGGCTTATCCTCTTTTCTATTCTTGCACTTTTGACCCCTAAGAAGGATGGTCCTTGGAGGATGTGTATAGATACTTGAGCATCAACAAAATACTGTCAAGTGTAGGTTTCCCTTACCTAGGCTTGAGGACATGTTGGATATGCTAGCTGATTCTAGTTGTTATTCTAAAATAGATTGGCGTAGTGGGTATCATCAAATTTATATTAGGCTAGGGGATAAGCGGAAAACAACCTTTAAGACACAAAATGGGTCACATGAATGCTAAGTCTACCCTTTTGGTCTTTCAAATGCTCCTAGCACTTTTATAAGGGTTATGACATGTTTTGCTGCCATTACTAGGTAACTTCTTGCGGTTATTTTGATGATTTCTGTGTTTATAGTAAATCTAAGAGCACCTGAGTCATCTTTGCTAATTGTTCTCCAGTCTTTGAGATTCCAAGCTATAAGCTAACTTTAAGAAATGCAGTTTTTTACAGACAAATGCTTTTATTAGGCTTTATAGTTTCTGTTAAGTATAGAAGCTGATTGTGACAAAGTTAAAGCTATTAGGGAGTAGGCTAAACCTACTTCTATTTCTGAGGCTCATAGTTTCCATGGTTTAACTACCTTCTATAGGTGGTTTATTAAAACTTTTAGCACTATCATGGCTTCTATTGCTGGGTGTCATAGGTAAGGTTAAATTTGGTGGAGCGGTTATTAGTGCTTTCTTAGATATTAAGAAGAGATTGACTGAAGCTCCTTAGTATCGCATCCAGACTTATGTGATGCTTTTGGGATAGGCATAGGTCGTGTACTAAGTCAAGAAGGTCGTCTGATATGCTTTTCTGGTGAGAAAATGATATAACCTAGGCAGCGGTACTCAACCTATGAAAGAGAACATTATGTTGTTATTTAGTCTCTTCATTATTGGAGGTTCTGTTTGTTACCTTCTGAGTTTGTGTTGTATTTTAATCATTTAGCTTTGAAGTTCTTCAGTCGCAAAGGCACCTGGGTACTAAGTATGCTAGATGGCTAGAGTTTTGAATGAGTATACTTTTGTTCTTAAACATTGATATGGTGTTGAGAATAAAGTTGCTGATCGACTTAGTAGGATTGTGGGAGTACTCACAATCTTTGAGTATTGAAGTTGTGGGTTTTGATAAGTTAAAAGATGATTATGCTAGTTTTCCACAGTTTGGGGTTTTAATAGGGAAGTTAGTGGTGGTAATTGTCTGAATTATGAGCATTTTGTTGTACATGATGGTTATCTCTTTTGAGCTTCTAGGTTATGTATCTCTCATACTTCACTTGAAGAGCTTGTAGTTTGGGCGATGCATGCCTGTGGATTGGCTGGTCATTTATGTAGGGATAAGATTGTTGCTTTAGTGGAGGAACGATTTTATTGGCCTTCTTTAAGAAGGATGTGGGGAGGATTGTATCTCTTTGTTGTACTTGTTAGCTTTTTCTAAACCTAAGAAACAAAAAACCGGTATGTATACCCTTCTTCATTTGCCTCATGAACCTTGGAAAGATTTGAGCATGAATTTTGTTTTAGAACTGCTTTGAGGTGATGATTCTATATTTGTTGTGGTTGGTAGATTTCCTAAGATGGCTCATTTTATCCCATGTAGCAAAATTAGTGACACATCTCATGTAGCGAAGTTGTTTTTCAAAGTAGTGAATTTACATGGTTTGCCTAACTCCATTGTGTTTGATAAGGATGTGAAATTTCTCAGCTATTTTTGGAACTTTTTGGTTGTTTTTATGGGAGTAATTTGTTATTTCCCTCTGCCTTTCATCCCAAACTGATGGTCTGGCAGAGGTAGTTATTAGTTTTTCGGAAATTTGTTGAGATGTGTTGTAGGAGAGAAGCGAGGTAACTGGGATTTGATTTTACTTACTGTTGAGTTTGTCTATAGGAAATTTTGTTAGGTCCATGGGAAAGACCATTTGAATGTGTTTATGGCTTCAAACCTAGTGCACTATTGACCTTGTTCCCTTTTATCCCTACTTTTCGCACATCTGAACCAACTGAAAAGTTTTGCTCAACATATTCATGATGTACATGCTGGAGTATGATGAAAGATGGCAATGCGATATAGAATATAAACTAGTTGCTGTTGTGCATCGTAAGGCTAAGGATTTTAATGTTGGTGATTATGTGATGGTTCATCTTCGTTTCGAATGTCTAGCTGAAGATGCTTTTACGGAATTACATGCTCATGCTAGGGGCCCTTTTCCTATCCTTCGAAAACTTGGACCTAATGCTTATTTACTTGATTTGCCTACTTATTAAATATTAGTATTGTCTTCAATTTGGATTATTTATTACTTTATAGGGGTACTTGTCAGCCTCCTATGCTACCTTCTACTCATCTTGCAAGGTCGTCCATTTTGAAGATACCTGTCTTTCCACTTTGTAAGGAGGTGATTCAGGCTATTTTAGATGAGGAGATTATAGTTTTTGGTATCAGTGGATTATAATAAGTGTTAGTTCAGTGGGAAGGTCAACTATCATCAGATGCTTCTTCAATCATAATTGATCAGTTTTGCAAATTAGCCTGTGTTTTTGAGTGCTTTTTGTAGTCTAACTCTCTGGAGTTGAGTTCTTCTCAACCAGGGGTGAGTAATGGAGAACATTCTTCCTAGTTTTGTAAAGATGTCTATTCTAGGTGTAAACTTAGGAAATAGGATTTAATTTATTAGTGGACTATATGTTTGGTTAGTTTTATTAGTCTTTATTTGGTTTAGGTGGGCTTTATTTTCCCATGGGCTTAAAGGTTGGGTTTATGAAGCTTATATAAATAGGTGTTATTGTTTGGAGGTTAGGTTTTGATCTGGAGATTGAGTTTATAGAATTTGAGAGTTTAAGATTGGTCTCGAGTGTTACTCTTCTGGGGTATTTGTTCTAGTTCACTTGTCTTTGCTAGTGTAATTATGATCTCATTTTTGGTAAGATTGTTATTTTATTGGTAGAAAATTACTTTCTAGGTTCATTCTGTTCAGAGTGTGAGCCAAGCTGACAGTGGCTATAATTGAATTAAAATATTATTGCAAATTCGCTAACGTATAAATAGGTCTAGAAGCAAAGTTAAAGCTGTGATTTGGGGCACATCAGCTGTGAGAAATTCATGGGGATGAATCCAATATAAGATGGTTTCTAGTTGCCCTTTCATCATTATAATTATTAGCTCAAACTTTGGTGTAATAAATATGATATTAAGAGGTGTTTAATAAATTAAATTTTAAATAATTTTCATATTCCGTATGAATTATCTATTAACCATTGGATATGATTGAGTCAATTTCACAAATTGTAAACACTATTTACAGTCTACACACTTAGAATAAACTATTTAAAGTTTAAAACCCTTGAAATTAATGAAATTAAGAAGCTGACTAACAAAATGCCACTATTTTAATTTTATCTGAAATAAAAAAGAAAATATTTTACCTTTGACTTTAGACCCTTATATTATACTGTAACCATTATATTCACAAAAGAATAAGCATGATTTTCGCAATTACTATACATTTATACTGCTTTTCTGTATGACCTTTTCAAGATTTTATTAAAATCTGTTATTAGTTTTTTGATGGACTTAGCAAGTAATAACAATTCATTCTAGTACATAGTAAATCAAGTAACTAAGTTCATTCTATATTTCTACAATAATATTTTTGAAAAGTAATAGTAATTAATACAATAAAAAAATGAAAATATGAAATAGAAAATAGGACATGATATATTACTTGTTGATCAATTGAAATTTTGGTATTAAGGGGTAGTACTTAAATGCCATGGGACAAAAAGAACAAGCAATCAAATGAGTCACAATAACCAGAACAATAGAGAAAAGAAGGCAAAAGTTAGAAAATTTGAAAATAGAAAAATTTTCAAAACGGATTGCATAAGACACTTGGCAATGATTTGTTGGAGTTGGCGGAATACATACAAATTAAAGAAGTGTAAACAGTAAATAGCCAAAATGAAAAATGGACGATTGAGTAAAAAAGTGAGGCAGTTGTTTTAGTTTTCTGGTAATAGTGTCATGCTCTTACAAATGTACCTTACTTAAGATATATAGTATAGTACCATTTATTTTTACGCTCTGATTGCTCTGATTATCGTAAAGGATATGATGATTGCTTTCTTTGTATTTGGTTCTATAAATATTAGAAGGATGTATCAGTAATATTTTATGTTTTGTAGTCTTTACTGGCACACATTTGCTTGTTCTAATGTTACAATGCCGTGTAGGCAAATAAGCTTGTTGAGTTATATAAAGAAAGTTCTGAGGAGTGGTCCAAAAAGGCCGGGGAGCTTGAGGGAGTTATAAAAGCTTTGGAAGTAAGATTTCAGTTATTTCATACAATAATTTGTTTAAATTTTTTGGTGTTCCTTTCGTTAGTTTTTATTGTTATTGCAAAACAGATGCACCTCATTCAAGTTGAAAATAATTACAAAGATAGGCTGGAGAAGGAAGTATCTGCCAGGAAACAATTTGAAAAGGTATGCTGCGAGGAAACAGTTTTTCTGATCTATTTTAAAGAATCTCAGACACTATTGTTGGTCTTCCTACGATTAGTTTCCCAACCTATTTTGGCTTTTTGCACAATAATCAATTTGTAGCCATCTCCTTTTTGCTTTCGGCAGAGAAGAAATACTGGATTTCTTAATAAAGAGGGTTATCTAATTTTTTGACTCTTTTGGTTGTAAATACTCTTTTGTTTTGACACTTACAGGAGACTGCTGATTTGAAAGAGAAACTTGAGAAGTGTGAATCTGAAATTGAAGCTGGTAGGAAAGCTGATGAGTTGAATCTACTTCCGCTTGGCAATTTCACAACTGCAACGTATGTGTATTATTTAATTCAAAAATGTTTGAACACAGAAACCATTGTTTGAGTTATGCTTTACTTATTATCCTTTCAAGATGGCATATTAATGTTGTTTAATGAGCTGGATCATGATGATTGATAAGACTTTAACCTTAGGGGTTTTTTATCTCTTCAAAGTTACCTTCTCTAAAAGTACTCATACACAAGAAAGTTCTTTTATGTGCTGATTTGCTTAGAGCATTGGTGAGGCAAAGCATGGATACTTGATAAACTCATTGAATATATCTGTCCCCTTGTTGCTATTGCTCGAGTATGTAAACCAAGTTCATTGAATATTATTCTAGACCAAGGCAATAATTTTTTTTGAATAGCTGAATATCTGGGAAATTATGTTTTGAGATTGCAATAATCGTGAAAGAAGTATATTAAATAAATGAGATAAAAGTTAGCTCTCTATTAGGGGTTAGGAATGAACTAATGTGGACTGCTTGATGTTTCTTAGTCTAAATGGTAATTTAATTTGAACCATACAGCCTGTTGCTTGAAGTGACCTGAATTTTACGGTTGTTTTTTTGGCTTATCTCAAATTATTGATCTTTGTTCTGAATTTATATGATATTATTGCTGTTAGTTTATTTTGTTCAAAAATACTGTTAAAATGCAGATGGATAGATTCATATGATGCTAATGACATGGTTGAGGATAATCGTGCGCTTGTTCCTAAGATTCCAGTCGGGGTTTCGGGAACGGCACTAGCTGCTTCTCTTCTCCGTGATGGCTGGAGTGTGAGTCTTCTTGTTTTTTGTTTTAAAATTTTTTCACCTTTTTTTTTTTGGTTTCTTTCCTCATTAATTTTGATTTCAATTTGTATTTCTTTGGGCCTTTAGCTGGCCAAAATGTATGCAAAGTACCAAGAGGCTGTTGATGCTCTTCGACATGAGCGATTGGGAAGGAAGGAATCTGAATCAACATTGCAACGGGTATTGTATACCTTAATTTTTTTGAAATCTTCTGAAGACACTTATGTTTTTTTGCTCTATGTTTTATGCATGCTGATGCTTTGGCTCACACTGGGCTATTAGCTTGTGATCTCTGAAGATGGATATGAATGGTATTCGTTCGGCATTGACAATTGATGTTGGTCTATTAGACATGATGACTTTAAAAATCCAAAGCTTTGAGCTGTTACATGTGGTTAGAGCAACATAATCCGGATCAAAAATTGTTGATAACTGATGACTATAAGCACCCTTCTTGACTGAAAAATGTACGGCATCTGCATAATGATAATTGTGGACATGGAATTACAATTTTTCTTAGAAATAAAGAAAGACTGTTTAGAATTTTTAGAACTGCAAAAGACAGGAATTTAAATTCCCAAGATAGTTTAGATTTTTTTAAATGAACTCAAATATGGAATCAGAAATTTTCTTTTGAATTTTCTTATCAAACAGATGCAATGGAGTACTAAAATAAAATCAAGGCAAAGATGGAACTCACAAAAATATTGACCCTGTAGATTTAAAGATAAGTGGATTTAAAGATGAGTGGAAGGAATTTTTGGTGTGAGGGCTGGAAAATGAAAGGAAAGAAAGGAATTGATGGTAAAATTATAATAAACTAATAATTTTGGATGAGAGGGTTTTTCCTCCTACTTTGGGAAGGATTGGGTGTTTTCCTCCCACTTTTAGAATGTACGCATATCAATATCATTGGTTCTGACAAATGACCTGTTTCATGAGATAAAATTTTGGCAATTTCAACTTACGAACATATATTTCTGAAATGTTTATAACTAATCTACAATCAAGTACTTTGACTAGCTGGTTTAGCCAGCCACTTGACTGAAAAATTTCGTATACTGATTGCCTCCTTCAAGCTTTACTTGTTGAATAAATGTTCATTGGCATCTTGTTGCATGGTTGGAAATTGATGAACTTCTTGTTAAATAGCAGCCACTTCGATTCTAAGTCCATCTTTGTTGGATGAGGATGCTTTGTGAGCAACTTTTTTAGCTTCTTTATTGTGTATTTCGAAACGACATTCTACATTGTCACTATTAGTTACTAGGTCATGCACTTTGCTGAACAATGAACATGAGTTCTGAAAGAGATGTGTCATCTCCAATTTTCCCCTTCTTCTACTGTACTTTCAGTACTCTTAAACCAAACAATGACACTCTTTGAGCAGGATAATTATCAACTTCGTCTTATTTTATTTTATTTTATCATCATCATCATAAATTTGCAGTCACTCGTCTATGCCTTCTTCCAATTTTGCGAGTTCCACAGATCTTTGTGGACAAGCATTCTCTTCCACCATAGCTAAACAACTGAATTTGTGACTTTCTTCTTGCTTTAAAATACTAGAACCAGAACTTCTTGTACTCCATAAGCTGTTGCATTCTTCCCCTTGTCACTCCCTCTGCCCTTGCTAGATGTGGTGGCTCCTTGAGTACCTTTTTGAATTGTTTGTCATTCTCACTGTCGAGGATCTTCAAGGTTTATGGACAAATCACTCACATCTCATCTCTAACCTAGTGATTGAAACTTGCAAGTTAGCAGGAAGTCAACTATTTGCTGGTCTCTGTCAAACCAACTGTAGTAGGAAGACTGTTGAAGTTAGATGTGTACCCTCAATGACATGTTATTTTGTTTTAGCGAGTGAAATTTCTGATACTGTTCTATTGTTTAATCAGCCAACTGACGGTACTTCCTCATCTTTATTTTCACATGTTCCCAGGTCTTGATTTTAATATTTTCTTATTGTGCATGCTGATCGTCTCGTCTACCATTATATTGCAGCCATGTTCTATATAAGCTTCACAAACAACAACTTTGTATCTTCATCCGCAATTTTAATTCAAAGTAAAATTTCCAAACTAGCTTCCCAATCTAGATAGTAGAAGTCATTTCTTCTGACTACACTCAGATTAAGTCAGTGGCATGCGATAATTGCTCCTACAATTCACTACAGAATGCAGATTTGTCGGTCCTGCATCATAAAAAGGATTTTCATCTTCTCCTTGTTTAGTTTCATCTTTAAGCCCGCCTTCTAGTAAAGCTAAAAGGTTCTGCCAGATTCTCCATTGACCTTTGATGGGGTTGCTATGTAGGGCATCTTGTGATAAATCTTCAATCATGGACTTCAACTTAGCCAATTCTGTTTGCCAGGCTTGTTTTCTCCTCCCACACAATTGCTCTTCCATTCCAATGGTAAATAGATTTGGCCAAAAAAAAGAGAAGAAAAAAAAAAAAAAAACAAGTGGATAGAAATATTTGCTGGTCCAGCATCTTGAAAAGAGTTTTTATCTTCTCCCTATTTAATTCCATCTGTAAGTCCCTTCTAGTAAAATCTAAAAGGTCATTTGCAACTTCTAGGTTGTTCATACAATCTCTGATAGACTTGATGTAAAGCTTGATAGCCTGCAATGGATCTTCGATCATATGCTTCAACTGAGCCAATTGTGTTTGCTGTGCCAGATTTCTCTTCCCATGCCATCTACCATCTGTGTTGCCATGGCTTATTAGTAGAAGTATGGGAGTTAAAGACAGTAAATTGGTGGGGTTGAATTTGATATAGAATTGAAGTTGGAACAAGAACAGTTGGGTTCTGGGTTGTAGAACCACTTTACTAATGATATTACGATATATCATAGCCAGTTTATTATTTATAAGACTAATTTTTATAATAGAATTGGAATAGCATTTAATCCTTTGTCTTTGGTGACAAATGTTTCTCATCTAATTGAGCTGGTCAAAATCTCTCTTACTATACATAATAAACTGGCTTTAGGGCTTTTAAACTTTTGTAGAGACTATCATACCCTTTTTATTTTACTTTAACTTCAGTTATATCAATTTTATTATGATTAATATCATAGGTTTTAATAATTAAGAAAGTAGTCTTATTCCACTAAAATAATCATAATCTAATTCTGTCCAATTAGAAACACGTCTTTATAATTCCTTTGTTTGCAGCAGCATTATTAGTAATAGAACTTTTATAGTTTTCTAACGACAATTATTCTTTCCTAATAATTAGCAAATGCAAAATTTGATTAGCATTTCTCTATTGTGGCTTACTGTGTTTTAGTTTGCTTTTTCAACTTAAATATTTACAAGCATGAGCTTAGTAAATGTTTGGATTATTATTTTTTATGATTTATATAAGCACAAACTGTATGATTCAAGTTGATTAAATATATAATTTATATGCAATTTGGACGTAAAATTAAAACATAATTACTAACCATAGATAAAATAAAGTTACCTAATGGAGATGTCACGGGGTCATTACTCTCTCCCCCATAAACGTGCTTATGGGGGTGTGCAGTACACCCGCTTATAAAGAGCCCAAGACCTCCCGTTCCTGTTCGATGTGGGATAAAGGTACTTTCCTCATGACACTCTCTCCCACTCGATTCCGGCAACGTCCTCGTTGCCGTCGGCCACCCTGCCTACCCTGAGTCTCCCTAGACCCGGGCGCTTTGGCGTGAGTCAGACGAGGTTCGGTCCGCTCTGATACCACTTGTCATGGGGTCGTTACTCTTTCCCCCATAAACGCGCTTTACCAGAGTGCGCAACACAACCTTCCGACAACATCCCGTTGCTGTTGGCCACCCTGCCTACCACCCTTGCCTACCCCGATTCGTTCGGGTCACTCAGCCTGGCGCTTGGTGTGGTCCACGGGAGTCATTACTTCTCCCCAGCAAATGCGCTTACTGTCACGGGGTGATTCTTCAGACCACCCTCCGTGCGGCCTTGGGTTCAACCCTTATCTCGGTACTAGAACCCAAGTCAGCCTTAACGCCTCAGCACTCGCCCAGCAAGCACGCAGCACACTACTTTCCGGCACCCACTCACACCCAATGGCTTTTAAGCCGGCAAGCAAGCTTGCATGAAAGAGAAAGGAAGAAAAGAGAAGAGAATGCTGAAAAAGAGAAGCTGAGTTTGTATTGAATGAATTGAATTGGATTGGATGATTTACACAAGATACATGGGGTTATTTATAGCTAAGTTTCCCCAAATATTTTTCTCCAAAATGTTTCCCTCCAAAGCATTTCCCTCCAAAATATTTCCCTCCAAAACATTTGGGAGGGAAAGCTAAAGTTTCTAGAAGCTCATTTGGGAGGGAAAGCTGAAATTTTCAGCAGCTCAATACATGGGTCTAGTGGGCCGGCACCCTCCTGGGCCATCTGGTGGGTCTGGGCCGTGCAAAGGCTGTGCCTGGGTGCTGTCGGGTTGGTGCGCAGAGGCCCCACGTAGGCAGTCTGTCTGGGCGCTGTGCAGGCTTGCGTGCTGTGCCCCTACCGAGCCATCTTGCGTGCTGCGTACCTGTGTGCCACGCACTTGCGTGCCGCGTACCTGCGCGCCGTGTACCCATGGCGTGCGGGTCGACTTGCCTCCCACCTCTGCTGTGCGGGCTGTCGCGCCTGCGCGCAGTCTGCCTGACTCTATCGGGCTGGCTCGCCCCGGGGTCTGTGCTGTGCGCCCCTACTGGCACCCTGCACTTGTCTTACGCTATCGAGTGGGGGTCCTTTCCCAGCAATGTTCCCCCACATACCGGCACTTCGAAACACCTTTAATGCGTTGAGCTGTGGTCCGTGACACCCTCCCCCACCTAAGCTGGCAGCGTCCTTGCCTGTCGTGTGGAAGGCGTCGATCCGATCCGTGACACCATCCCCACCTAAGCACAGCAGAGGTGCGCGGCACCGCCGATCGCGACCCAGGGTACGCGACACGCAGGATGGCTCGGCAGGGGCGCAGCACGCAGGCCTGCACAGCGCCCAGACAGATTGCCTACGCGGGGCCTCTGCGCACCAGCCCGCCAGCGTCCTGGCACACAGCCTGTGAGCGGCTCGGACCCACCAGATGGCCCAGGAGGGTGCCGGCCCACCAGACCCATGTATTGGGTTGCTGGAAATTTCGGCTTTCTCTCCCAAATGAGCTTCTAGAAACTTTAGCTTTCCCTCTCAAATGTTTTGGAGGAAAATATTTTGGAGGGAAATGCTTTGGAGGGAAATATTTGAGGAAACTTGGCTATAAATAACCTCATGTATCTTGTGCAAATCATCCAATCCAATTCAATTCATTCAATACAAGCTCAGCTTCTCTTTTCCAGCATTCTCTTATCTTTTCTTCCCTTTTCTTTCATGCAAGCTTGCTTGTCGGCTTAAAGCTATTGGGTGTGAGTGCGGGTGTCGGAAGGTAGTGTGCTGCGTGCTTGCTGGGCTAGTGCTGAGGCGTTAAGACTGACTTGTGTTCTAGTACTGAGATAAGGGTTTAACCCAAGGTCGCACGGAGGGTGGTCTGAATAATCGCCCCGTGACAGAGAGAGCATGTCAGAATAACCAATTAAGAAAGTTTTTGAAGGCTTCTTCATTATTAAGGATAACCTTTAATCTAACTGGATGTTTATCTAGTCTTCTCTCTTCCATTTCTTCTTATTTTCTTGACTTCCATTGGAATTTTCTTTTAAATTCCATTCTTTTCTGTTGGTGTTTTAGGAACATTATTGTAGATGTTGAAGATGGTTTTTATTTTTTTAGATATGTTTTATTATGGTAGAGTTGGCAAGTGTTATAGTGCACCAAAGAAACGAAAGAATAATACTTACAGGGTTCAACAAACACATTATGTTCATTGTCTTTGCTATTGCTGAAACAATATCTTTGGTCCTTATTTGTGGTTACGGGAGGTGGAAGTAAGATATATGTGTATTTAGTGGGTATATCGATGAAGTGGTTTTCATCTCGCGTTCCCCTTTTCACAATCACAAAGGACATAGGTCCACATTTTGGATTTCATGTTGCTGTTATGAAAAGTTGTCTTTGCCAAAAATATCTATGGCTATAGTTATTGGTGAATGCCAAGGGGTGCTTCACCAGGAGAGTTCACAGCAAGTTTAAAGGTGCTAGTAGAGTTAGAGCCAAAAGTCAGGAAAGATCAAAGTAGTGGACACTGATGTCTTAAAAATGATTAGAGCATTTGATTAATATTTTTACTTGTCTTCCAGATGTGGGATCTACCCGAGCAAACCTATATTTGTCTCCCCTCCTGATTTCTTGCTAATAGTTGTTATAGAAGTAAGTTTTTGGGTGTCATTGGCATGGGCAGAGTGTGACATGTGGATTGTAAAATGCACATCTGACTTTCCTGTTGGCTAAACTATTATTCTCCCACCTTTTGTGTTTTTTCGGTTCAATTTATTCATATTAGTTGTGTTGATTTAAGGACTTGTATTTTCTTCCTTGTTCTTGACTTTTTCTATCTGTCCTCTTTGTTGTAACTGGAGATGTTCATTTATTTGTTTGGAAAATTGCAGGAGATGGATGGGCTTTATTGAAGGATGTTTTATTTTGCATTTGGTTCAGTTTTCTTTTGGATGGAAAGCTAAGAACCTTTTGTTGATGCTCTTGTAGGTACTATGTGAACTAGAAGAGAAAGCAGTATTCATTATGGATGAAAGAGGTATGATGCTGATTCTTGGTTGATGATTAGGACTTCCAAGATTTAGTGTTGAAAGATTTTATCAAATTCTGGAATTTGTTTCAGCATTTTTTCCCTGTTCATTTGAAAATATGCTGGATTTATCTATATTAATTATGAAGATGAAGATGGTAGCTTTAAAATATTAAAAATCTGGAAATTCTTCTTTTTGTTATGAAACTCCTTTTTTTTTGGCCCAGCTGAGGTTGCTTTCTTCTTACCTGTTACCTAACAATGGAGTATAGTCTATAGACAAGCTGTGGCTAGTTTTTGATCAAGAAAATTGTGCTTATATGCTATGCACTGTTCAAACAACTGTTTTGTTGACTTTGACCTGCGCTAAATGGTAAACTTGTTTTTGGTTCAAGTTTTGCCAGCTGATTTGATTTAGTGTGATGTGTTTGCTGGGATGGTCTGTGGTGCTTTAGAAAGATTTATATATATTCTACAGTAGATCACTATATTTATGCCTTTTGTTGTTGACTACAAAAACATGTTAGATCTTACATTTGAAAAATGGCTTGGCAAATTTATCATTTTTTTCATTAAAATTGTTGCTACCATATGCTTCCGGCTACTTTATTATATGCTTTGGTTCTTGCTGTCAGCTCATCGCCTATTAGGTTTTTGGTCTTTCAAAAGACTCCTCTTATTTTTAGTAATGTTTGGTGCTCATAGAAGGTGACATCTGGTATGCCTTCAAATGACTGAAAGTAATGGCAAAATCCAGCTAACTGTGATATAAGTTTTGAAATGTCCTTTTCATTAAGGAGTTGGCTTTATATTGCGTGATCCAAGCTAGGATTATGTTGGATGAGCTCAATCTGGAGCTTGTTCTTGATGCAATTGTTGTTTGTGCAGCGGAATATGAGAAAATGCGTGAGGCATACTCTATGATTAACCACAAATTGCAGAATTCTACATCAGAACGCTCACAGCTAGAGAAAATGATACAAGAATTAAAGGTTTGTGAAGTTTTTCCCCTTAAAAGAAACACATGCCTTCAATTGTTGCTGCTTTCATCTTTATTGTGTATGTCTTACGTGGATTTGTTCAGGCTGATTTGAGGAGGCGTGAACGAGAGAATAGTCTGGCTCAGAAGGAGATTGCTGACCTTCAAAAGCAGGTAATGGAAAAAATGCCCTTATTTTTTATGCTTAACTCGCAATTAATCTTCTCTGCAGTAATTAACAAGAAAATTCTCTATATTTTAAACAAAGAGGATATCTTTTTCAAAAAACTTCTCCTCTTTAATGGGAAAAGTGCCCTTATTTTGATGCTTAACTAGCAATTAATTTTCTTTGGAGATGTTAAGAGGAAAATATCTATATTAACAAATAGAATTTCTTCTCCTTCTTTTTTTGAATTCACTGCTCTTCTTTTTCCCCTATTTGTTTTACTTTTTTTTTAAAGTTTCCTCCTTTTTTCCTTTTTTCTCAGCTTCTGTCCCCCTCCTTTACATTTCCTCAGATTTTTTTTGTTGACTTTTCTTTTCTTTCTTGATCTTTTGTTCCTGATCTATTTCTTTTTTCTAATTATTTTCTTATGGCAGTTGAAAAGTAAAAATTATTATATACGTTTGTGACTAGTATGTTTGATGTGTTGTGAAATTTTGTAATTAAATACAATCTTGATGTGTTTAATCAGTCTTTGGGGTGTCTGTGATGTGTTTTGCGGGTGATACACCCCTCTTTGTGTGACTAAAATTTGCAATTCTTTGTGATCAAAGTATGAAGTTCTTTATGAGTTTATGTATATGATGAAAGATGCAGCATTGTTTGTGTATGTGACATGTGGTGGCAAGAAATGTCTAGGTAAATCAAAGTGAGCATGGATATGTCCACTTACGGACATTCTATACTCACAAATGTGTTTTCTTCTTAATCAACTTTTGACCTGTAATAATCCATTTTTTCCGTATCATAATGCTTTAGGTGACAGTTCTCCTTAAGGAATGCCGTGACATACAACTACGATGTGGACCTATTGAGCATGATTTTTCTGGTGATTGTACAATTGTTGCTGGTGCTGATAGAAGTGTGGAGCCTGATGCTGACAAAGTTATTTCCGAAGTAAATTTCATTGACTTGAACTTTTAGCCAGAGTTTTTCTTCATCTTCTTAGATGATCTTTCTCTTTTTTCTTACCCCTCTCAAACTTAATGGTGTTTATCTCATGTCTTTTTGTTTGAAATGATTTTAAACAGTTGACATTTAAGGATATAAATGGATTAGTTGAGCGGAATGTCCAACTTAGGAGCCTTGTGCGTGATCTTTCTGACCAGATCGAGAGTAAGGAGATGGAGTTCAAGGTAAGTAGAATTTCCTATCTTTATATAAAGACATTGGTTTGTTTAGTTGATATGGAACAAGTACGGTAAAAGACATAGATAATGGAAATTTAGAGGGAAAATAAGACAGCAACTAGGGAGAAACAAGGAAATAGGTAGAAAAATGGAAGACTTGGGAGGAGAAAACCAGAATGAATCAATGGAGTGAGAAAATTACAGTACTCAATGTCTCAAATATTCATCATCCAAAACCTAATCAAAATTTCAATTTTCATTGTATGTATAAGCTGCACCCTAAATCCCAACACAAATAGCCTTGATTAAATAACCGTGATAAACTAAAAGGCCTAAATGATTCTCCATCATTAGTTCAAAGACAGACTTATGTGAAAAGAAACTATTTGACAAGTGGGTGTGATTGCAATTATGGGACTGCAGGAAAAGTTGGAAATGGAGCTCAAGAAACAAACTGATGAAGCTGCTTCTAAAGTTGCGGTAGTGTTACAAAGAGCAGAAGAGCAGGGACGCATGATTGAATCACTGCATACCTCTGTGAGTCTCTTTATGGCCTATCATTCTCTGGTCCTTTTCTGCTTGAGTGTGCTTCATGTTTTTATTTTGTTAATGTATATTTCTCCATTATCTTTCTGATGTACAGGTTGCAATGTACAAAAAGTTATATGAAGAGGAACATAAGCTTCATCTGTCTTATTCCCCTGCAATAGAAGCAGCCCCAGGTTCTGTCTCTGCCCATCTTTTTTTTTATTTGGTTGGGCAATTGTTTAGCCAGGAGTATTGGTATTTTAAGAGGATTTAGTTGGCTAGTGAACATAGAAATGATGTGTTTTCTGATAATGAAAAATATGTAGTCTGTGGATGATGAGAATTTATCTGTTATTTGAGGTTTCGTTAATCTCAATTGTGCAAAATGAGTATAAATGTTATGGATAATAGTTATCCACCTGCTTTTTTGAGGAACATAGATGTTATGCTGGTTATTTGTACCAGTTCCCTTGATGAGAACTTCTACCTGATCCTAATTGATTGTACTTGCTTCTCTTTTGTAGTTAATTTTCATTATATCTCTGTTGGACTCATGAATGCATTGTCTTGTAGGAGGGGTGTGTGACTGGGTTATTGACTTAAAGTTTGAATTGGTGTTGTAAAAATTCATCTTTCTCCCTTTTGAGGGTTATGTAACAGGACTGAATGTTCAAATCATTCTACTTCCTTGTTAAATATTTGGAATAGTTAAATATGCAAGCTAAACATGATCTATTTAAAAGGTAGAATAGCATTTCCTATGATGCAGCTCATCAGTGGTTTCTTTTATGTTTGTAGTGCATATAAACTACAAAAATAACTATGTTAAAATGCTTGTTAGGCTTGTGGCAGAGAGGGAAATAATAAATTGTGGATGCTTTTACAGTGGGCAAACTTGGTTGCTTATGTTATAATATAATCGAAGTCAAATTGATGGAGTTGAATTATGTTTTAATTGTTAGCCTGACTTGCTTATTTATGGTCTCCTCTGAATTTTTAGCATTTTATAAATATTAAAATTTCTTTTTTACTTGGTTTTCTTATTTTTGAAATTTCATTGTTTTGAAGATAGCCTACTTCCATAACACTATCTTTTTCAGTTCATGTTGTACTTTTGTATTCTTTTTTGCTTTGGACTATGTTTTTACAGACTTTTCTATTTATATGAATTGTATTTATAAAAAATTCTTTATTGCAGATGCTGGAAAGAAGGACTTCTTGCTTCTTCTGGAGGGGTCCCAGGTATCAATTTTGGCTCTATTTTTTCTAGGCTCTATTTTTTCAAGGTCCCATTTGTTTCAGTGGAAATGGACTTCTTGAAGTTAGTTTCAGCATTTTCCAGTGTTTGGTTGCCAGAAATTGACCATGTCAACTAAAGGTGGTCACCCACAGAAAATAGGGCCATATGTAGGGGGAAATTGTCTTCCTTTCTTTACATTTGGAAGACAATTTCCCCAGCTCAACTCCTGTTTCTCAACAGTCAAAACTCACCTCTCCCAAACCACCACTATTTTTCTGTCATTGACCACTGGTGAACCGCAACTCCATCCCTCTTCTGTCGATCTCTCTTGCCTTAAATTCATGTTTTCCTCCCTAACTCTCCTCCATAGCGGATTGCATTGCCCCCTCTTGTCCACTGTTTCATCATCAAATCACTGCCGGCCCAAACTAACTCCTTTCTTCCTTCTTTGATCTCCCCTCCTCCTCAGATTGCATCTCCTAATTGACTTTTCCTCTTCCCCAGTAAATTGCATCATCCCCTATCCACATCTCCTCCTGCTTGTGCTTATCACCTTTTTCTTCCTTCTTTCTGTGGAGATGGCATTGCAACCTTTGCTGCCAACTCTTCTTCCTTCCAGTATTATTGTCGAGATCTCCTACAGGTGGCCACAATAGCAACAGAAACAAACTTGAAAGTGGGAAAAAGAAAACACAGAAACATATGAGAAAAATGGGTGGGCAAAGAGGCTTATAAAACATCCATGATTTGTAACCTCCCAATCCCCCCAAATTTTAACAACATAATGCAAGCATACTAATTATTACTATATGAAGAAAAAATTGAGATAGATTATTATGGATTTTGCTTGACTTGGGTTCTGAATGAAATTGTTGTTCCACTAAATGCCTTCTTAATATGTTATAATGATTGGTTTGGTTGGCAATGTAAAAAATGTTGAGGTATCGGAGATAGGATTATGCACAGATAATCCATTTTGAGGATAGCCTCTGGTGTTTGTACATGTTTTGAGATAATTGGTGTTGAGATTACTTAATAATAACACAAATTAAAAATAGAAAAAAAGATATTTTCCGTAGTTTATTTAAACAACGGAAAATATTTGTCAAGTCTCATCCAAATAACAGAAAATTTTAGTATTTCAGGAAAATGCCTTCTTATGGAAAATTTTGATTTCCAAAAGTCAATTTCAGTGAAAGAAATGGAGCCTTAAACTTTATTCAATTTGTTTTGGGCGGGGGGGAGAGGGGTGTGGTGCAGGGGCAGGGGAGAGATGAGGAGGTGGAGGAATATGCCTGTTCATTTTTTTCCTGTTGTATATGCTGATATGCTTTATCATATAATTCATAAAGCAGGAAGCTAGTAAGAAAGCACTAGAAAAAGTGGCTGAACGGGCGAGATGCCTTGAAGAGGATCTAGCTAAGGCCAGGTATATTCTTGTTATAGTTTCCAGACTGATTTGTGGTGTTTGTTATAGCCTTTAAAATAGAATGTTTTGAAGAATGTTCTCTGTAATTAGCTCTATATTTGGTCTTGCAGTCATGTTAATGTTGGTAGGAGTGCTCATTTCTTTAGGATAAGGGATGCTAGGAGTCTATATAAATCAATGTACTCCTCTATTGAGAAATAGTTTAATATAGCAGAGAATTTCCAGCGTTATTGCTTTATGATTGTGTGATGCAATCAACCTAGGTGTGACTCCTAAGGAACCCTAGAGGTGAAGCTTTTCCAGCATTATTGCTTTGAGATTGTGTGATGAAATCATCCTTAGGTGTGACTTTTAAGGAACCCTAGGTGTGAAGCTTAGAGATTTCTATTCTTTTGCCCTTTCCTTTATCTACAGTTTCCTACTTTTCTCAAATATTGAGATTGAAACCATTACAAATCCTTGCCTCTTAGCCGTCCTACATCAATTGGTCTCTTCTTTTATTTGTTATTTATTTACTTGATAAGCAGGGGCTTAGTGTGTGTGTGTGTTGTAGACACATTTAGTCTATGCTTTAATTTTACTGGTAGTATGTAGTATCTTGGGTACTCGTGTAGCTTTATAGCTTTAATTTTATAATGAGGGAGTAAACTTTTTATTTTATTTTCTAATTTTATATTTCCTTTTTATGCCTGATTCACTTATTGTTAGAGACCTTTTTCTTCGCTACTTCTTTAGAAAGAAGGCAGTGAAATGTTTCAACTGCTTTCATATAACTGTACCAAATCAACAGAATTTATGGCCATAAATCTGCTGTTGAAGCCTCCTTCAAAAGCTATTTAAAATACAGAAAAGCTACATAAAATTTAAAAAATATTATAATCCTTAGTCATTAATTATCATAAGTTCTCTTTACAGAGAATGATTAGTTTAAATGTATTAGTTTAAAGCTACTCATCTAGTTTAAATGTATCAGGAAAGTATATTCTTTTGTTATACTTACTCTTGAAAAGTTCTTCTCTTGAAGTTCCTAGTGAAGAAGCTTTGCTTTGCTTGATGGGATCATATGGACCAGATAATGCTCTTTCTTTTTCGTGCTGTTATTAACCTTAATAGTCACTCCTCTATAGCAACTTCTATACTTGCATCATGTGGAATTAGAAATGATCTGTGCCTGCAAATTCTTGTGGTAAAATGAAGTGTTGGATTATTTGGGTCATTGTCATTTTGTGGTTGTTATTAGTGGCATTTGATGCAATTATAATGCAAAAATTGGTTCTTCCTTTTTTTTTTTTTTTATAAATTTTACTTGTTGAAACACATTATTAGCTTCTGTGTTATCTTTGATTGACAGGGGTGAGATTATTTCTTTACGATCAGAGCGTGACAAGCTGGCTCTTGAAGCGAATTTTGCTAGAGAAAAACTTGAAAATGTCATGAAAGAAGCTGAGCATAAGGTGATTAGTGTCAGCTTATCCTTTATATTTTCATTTTGATGGAACATATTTTCATTCTTCCTGTTTCTGTCTTCATTTTTGTTTAGTTTATGTCTGTTGAAATTTCTGTGTTAGTGTTGACATTTTTTCTTTCTTCTTTGTTGCATGTGAAACATCCCAGAGGGATGAAATCAATGGTGTTCTGGCAAGAAATGTCGAATTCTCACAGTTGATTGTTGACTACCAAAGGAAGCTACGTGAAAGTTCTGAATCTTTAAATGCTGCTGAGGAGCATTCTCGGAAGTTAATTATGGAGGTAAATGTCATGTTTGGGAAGCTTTATCATTCTGACTTTTACCAATGATGCTGTTTATACGTATTTGTTCTCAACAGGTGTCTGTATTGAAACATGAAAAAGAGATGTTAACAAATGCTGAAAAGAGAGCATGTGATGAAGTTCGTAGCTTGTCAGAGAGAGTTTATCGTCTGCAGGTTGATAGTGTGATTGATATGGGCTCTGTCCGGTTGTTGCTTTTACACTTGATTTCATTTCTTTAAAAATTGCCATAAAGCGAAAGCAAATGATGAAAAACAAATTCATAATTGATCAACAATTAACAAATAATTAAAATGAAATAGTAATTTTAACATAATTGTTCTATATAAAAGTCAAACCATAATTTTTTTAGCCCAATAAATTACATTTTTAATTTTTAAATCTTGAAAAATATTGTTTGCTTTTTCTGTAGAAACAAACCATTTGTTTTTTGTTTCCAAAAGCAAAAAGCAAGTAAGAAAAGCAACAACTAAACATTATCTTTTCTTTTGCATTTTATCAGTACTTTAAAAATTCAATGTTATTATATGCAGGCTAGTTTGGATACTATTCAGAGTGCCGAGGAAGTTCGTGAGGTAACTCATCTTTAATTATTTTGTTAGGAATATGTTTTTTGTTCCCTCATTGTGTTTACTTGGCAAGTATTATCATTGTATCACCCTGTTTTCTGATTTTATAGGAAGCAAGAGCTATGGATAGAAGGAGACAAGAGGAGTATGTAATACAAATAGAGGTGTGTTTGTTGGGTTTATTTTGCATTATTAAAGAGATCTTTGTTTAGTGTAAGGTTATGGAAAAATTTGGTTGGGTTAATTAGATATCCTTGAAATATTTTCTTCTATTGATCTTGATGCAATCAGTTTTGTTAAGGAGCTGTGCCCTAAAGTGCCTCATACATTTGGGTGAGGCACCTTTGATCAGGTGCATGACTGCTGTGCCGAGGCACACTTTTTTGTAAGGCTGAAGACGCAAAGAAGGCCTGCCTGATTGAAGTGTCTCTTTTGATTTCTTTTTCCGTTCTTTTTTAGCTGTACCTTTAATAGTAGAAAATCAGGTAATCTCAACATTCAGTTTTGAGTATTCAACCGCAAACAAGGGACCGTAAAGAAATCAAGACTCAGATTTTGCTTCATTTGAAAAAGGTATGTTTTATGTCTTCTGTTTCTTGATTCCTTTGCCTCTTCCCTTCTGTTTATTCAATCATTTTATTTGATTAAAAGTTTTTACTCTTCTTTCTGTCAACATTTTCTGCCTTTTTTTTTTTCCTTTCTTTTCTTCAATCTATATCTTTCCAAAAGCACATAAACATGTTTTTGCTTAGCCTTTCAAAACAGGAGGTATATGTCTGTCTTTTTTTTTTTTTTCAGAACAGGGGGCATAGTTTCTGTTTTTATGACCCAAAAAATTAGAACTTTTTTTTTTTCCCATGAACTTTGATTGTCTAAAAGTGGAGCACATACGTTCAACCTGTATTCCATAAAAATAAACTTTTGCTAGTATATATTTTCTCCTTAAGCTATTATAATGACAATTGATTTTTATTTTGTTTATTGGTGCAGGAAGTTTCAGATGGCAACAAGTGGCAATAATAAAAAAGAGCCTAGGTGGAAGTATTATATTTTAAAAGATCTCCCTTGGGCCTAAATTCTATCGCATGCGATAATGCATGTTTTGTAGAATTGTATTGAACATGTTCGTGAATTAAATGAAGCAGTCTTTAGAGTCTGTTACCAAATTATATATTACGCTTATTATACATAATACGTAGGAGTTTTTGTTTATATGTTTGTGGGTGCGTGTATGCATTATGTATACATACATTTACATGTGTGTGTGTGTGTGTGCGCGTGCGCGCGTGTGTGCGTGCGTGTGTATATCTATATATCTCCTTGGTTCATTTTATAAGTTTTTTATTGATTTCTATGTGTGTTGCTTTAATTAAGTTTGACCTGATTTCTGTATACATGGAAAAGGGGGAAAAACAAACACTGTTATGGCATGGGTGTGGATGTGTGACATAGTTTTAATGAAATTCTGATGTTTGTTATCATCGGTTGAGAAATATGTTTGGTATGGGATATCTGTGAAGTCTAGTTTCACTTAACAGATACATCTCTTCCTTTGAATGATTGGTAAAATCTTTGTTGAAAGAATTTATTTTGCTGTTTTTGGACATTGGTCTGCTTTCTTGAGAGATGCTGATGCAGTTCTTTTCATGACCAACTTTTGTCCTTAGCTTCATGAATTAACCACATTTTATTGTTGGCTCAACTGAATTTTGTAGAAAGAATGGGCTGAAGCTAAGAAACAACTGCAAGAAGAGAGGGATAATGTTCGTACGCTAATGTCTGACCGTGAGCAGACTCTGAAAAATGCTATGAAACAAGTTGAAGAAATAGGAAAAGAACTGGCTAATGCCTTGCATGCTTGTGCAGCTGCTGAGGCAAGGGCCGCGATTTCTGAGGTAATTTCTGTTATTTAAACTGTATCTTGATTTTTGCACTGCTTGTTTTTATCTGCTCTAGGAGTTATATGTACGTTCCTTTTGCAGTCACTTGAGAAATATTTTTCCTTTTAAAGGGGATTTTGGTCTGATTGTTTTTCTTAATATATATTTGTATCAGGCCAGACTCTCTGATTTGGAGAAAAAGCTTAAATCTTCTGATGTTAAGGTAATATTTTCTATTTTCTCTATTTTCTTATGTTAGTGAAGCACTGTTTTACCACATGAGCCGTTAAGTTTACTGCTATTGAAGTGTATTTTTTCTTCTTTGTTCTTTGTAATGTGTTTATAGAAATTTCTCCATCAGTAGTGCGTTTTCTTTTTTTTTTTTTCTCCTGTCTGCGACTTTGTTGTTTACAGTGGTCATTTAGGGTTTGTTTTTCTGCCTCCTGAACTTTCATTGACTACTTCCTGAGATTTTATCCTTGGTTGATGTTGAGTTAAACTCTCTTTCATTTTTATATTTGAGATCAAACTTCGTCCTTGGAGCACTTTTTGGCTTTTTCTCTGCTATTAAATTTTACCATCTTCTATGCTCAATATATCTGTTGATTAATTGAAGGAGAAGAGAAGAATAATGTGGGTAAATGTTGATAAATTCAACGTCTCTGGGGTTAAGTTTCTCAGGGCTTTTAAGGATTGGGGAAAATGCTTTGGTTTGTGAATGTATCAGGTGATTAATTTTGGGAAAGCCTTTGTGTAGCTTTTGAATGGTAATTTTTTCTAGGCTTCAACGCTAGAACACTAATTCTAATGAGGTTCCACCTCTGCAAACTAATTATTTTTGTGGTACTAATGAAAGCCCCTGGGCCTTGAGTTACATAACTAGAGGTATCCCTTTCTGGGCCCTATACCCAGTACTCATTCCTAAGGTTTGAACTTCATATCGGAAAATCTCAAGTTCTAACCACCGGCATATCTACTTTGATTCTACATCCAGCAACTATAGTTTGATGGAACTTTGATTTGGAATTATTTTGACTTAGAAAACATTTAAAAATGCCAAAATCTTCTATCTCATCTGCAGTATGCTTTGATCTCCCATCGCTCATGGTTAAGTTTGATTTCCTAATTTACAATGTCTGGATTTTGGTAAAAAGAGTTTACTCCTATTTTCTCTCTCTATTTTCTCTCCTCAACTGTTCTTTTGCTCTTATTCTGCCCCCTCTCTCCCTCCGTTTCATTTTTCTACATTTTGATAAAGGACTTTTTGCATTGTTTAGTATGTCTCCCTTGCATCTGATTTGGCTTTCTTGGTGAATGTTTACTGGTAATCTGATGCAGATTTTGGAGATAGATGGTGGTACTGTGCCATCCTCTGTTTCAACAAATGAGGTCAGTGTTCTTCAATTATCAATTTCATTTGTCTTTAGTAATACTCTCATGGAGGTGTGTGTATTGTGCTTCATGGCGAATGCTGTCTGCTTGTTACATTCTTTATGGCCACTCTGGCATTTGATTATATTCAGCAGCTTTTGAAATTATTATTTGTAATGCAGCCAAAATTATTGTTGCAGTATTTTTTAAGATGGTAATATTTCAGTCTGATGCAACAAAGTTTTGTCCAGAGGAAAATTGAGAGAACAATCGAAAAGAAAGTATGGCTATTTGAAGGTGACTCAAACTAAAATGCGTACCATTTCAAGGACAGAATGGTTGTTTTCCACAAAAAAATAAAGTAAAAAAAAAAAAAATAGAGGGAAAAGAATAGTCTGATTTTCTATGTACATACAACTACTTTGGACTTAGGTCCTTAGCTCCTAGTCGTAGAAACCAATATGAAGGCTGATCCTTTTTGTTGTAAGATGAGACTTTCAAGATTCTGGTAATGGAGGTCTTGTCACAATTGTCTTAATCAGACCGGCATGAGAGAGCTCCCTCTTCTTAAGAAATATTCTTGTGCATCAAAATCATTTATTAGCATGCCAATTTAACTTTTGAAATATGTACTGCATAAATTATCATATTGGATTGAAGATTTGACTCATTTAGTTTAAAGCTTCCGTATGTGTAGAGATGAATTTCTTTACCTGGAATCGCATATATATTATTTCGCTCTATTTAGTGTATGTTTGTAAGATGGCCAAGTCTGTTACATAAAGCTAGAGGTGGAAAAAGCTGAAGGCTGATCCTCATCTGATGCAACCTGAAACTTGGACAATTAATACCAAAAACAACCCTATCAATATTGACTAAAAAGTTGACTTGACCTGAATTTATTTAACTGAATTCGAACTTGATCTAATTAAATCCAGAGCCATTACTGAGTTAGGTCTAAATACTAGACTACAATGTCAATAATGTTTCTTAGATCTTAAAATATATTTTTTGCTTGCTAAGAAGATGTACCTTTAATTATGTTTTCGAATTACATGTTAAAATGTGCCGGTTGTATGTGTTGCTGTGTTTGAATTTTGATTGTATTTGGTTGGAGTCTTTTTGATCTGTAATTTTGTATGTTGTTGCTCTTGAGTTTCACTGCAGATGAATTGTATATTGTGTTGACTTTGGTTCTAATGGTGGTTTTCATCGTTTGGCTAAATGTCCTCTAGGTTGTAGAACTGCCGATGACAAGGGAAGAGATAGAGACACTAAAGGAGGAAGCAAAGGCTAACAGGGATCACATGCTGCAGGTTGTTGTCAACATTGTGAGCATTTTGGATTTTAATAATGGTAGAAATAATGTGATGGTATAATATGTTGCTTTTTACAGTATAAGAACATAGCACAAATTAATGAGGCTGCATTGAAGCAAATGGAGCTCACACATGAAAGTTTTAAGAATGAGGTACTGTGCAATATGTTAGCTTTTGGCAGATGAACTTTTTGTAATTGTTTAGCTAATCTATATATATATTCTTTCTTAATTTGGTAGGCTGAAAAGTTAAAGGGATCTTTAGAAGCTGAGCTTGGTTCACTTAGAGAAAGGGTTTCTGAACTTGAGAATGAATCCTCTTTGAAATCAGAGGAAGTAGCCTCTGTGACTGCAGGAAAGCAAGAGGCTCTTTCATCTGCATCAGCTGAAATTACAAGTTTAAAGGAGGAAACTGCAGTTAAAAGGTCGAATTCGCCGACTTTATGTTATGAAGTTATTTTGATTCTCTATGGTTTCTTATTTTCTGCCTTTTCCATATAGTTCTCAAATTGTGGCATTGGAGATTCAA
Organism: Theobroma umbraticum; assembly: GCF_002168275.2. Lineage (NCBI taxonomy): Eukaryota > Viridiplantae > Streptophyta > Magnoliopsida > Malvales > Malvaceae > Theobroma > Theobroma umbraticum. The sequence continues at coordinate 770,373 of NW_018397282.1, forward strand.
ATTTCTTCTATGAAAGAGAACCTGGAGAAGGAGCATGAAAAGTGGCGTGCAGCTCAAGCTAATTATGAAAGACAGGTTTGTTCAATGCGCACGGTAGACAAGACAAATGTTGTGTAAATGTTTAACTCAATCAAGTCATGTCATTGTTCTAATAGTTGTAGTGCCTTGTTCGTACTGAAATAGGAAGTATCCTTTCAAAATTGTTGAAATGGTTATTATTGAGGCTCCGCTTCTTCTGTTACATTCCTTGATCATCATATCAGTCTTAGTGCTCCATAGAGGTTAAGTTATATGCATGGTAGTCGAGGTGCTTCTGTGGGCACTAAAGGCACCAGAGAGCAAAAGCCCCTGCCACCCTCTAAGTAATGCCAGCCATGCTCAGGCACTAACCTTTGGTGTCTAGGCATTTACTTTTCTAAGATGAGAGGGTGCCCAAAAGCCATTAAGCCACGCTTAAGTAAAATATCCTTTGTTTTCTGCTTCCTTTTTGTTTACATTTTCTTTTGAGCTGTACGTTGAATGTTAAAGAGGACATCTACAGGACTGAAGATAGTAGTCTAACGTACCCCATTCATCTCCTTTTTCTCTCTCTCTCTCTCTCTCTCTCTGTCGCTTGGGATTCTGTTTCTGCTTTCTTTTTTAAATGTTAATTTGTTTTTCACTGAATAGAGATCATTTACATCTGCTTTCATCATTTAAAAACAAAGCATTTGATTGCTTTGATGCTATCCATTTTGAACAGGTTATTCTACAATCAGAAACCATTCAGGAGCTGACCAGAACATCACAAGCGTTGGCTTTACTGCAGGGGGAGGCATCTGAGTTGCGTAAATCGGCAGATGCACATAAAAGTGAAAATGTAATTATTCTTTCTTGTCTTTTGTTCATGTCCAATTGTTTGCATTGTTCTGTGTTGCGTAGGGGTGGAAATGAGCCCTCCTGAGTCGAGCCTGGCTGTGCTCAGGCTCATGTTGTCTAATTGATAAGAAGTTTGAGCTCATTTGGGCTTAAGTGGGGTTTTGAATCTTTTGTTCAAGCTCAGCTCAAAAAGAAAGAAAAGAAAATCTCATGAAGCAGAAACACAAAAAATCAAATGCAAAATCTCCAGTCCTGCCTCTACCTTCACAAACCATTTTCACCTAGCACCACTCTTTTATTAAACAAGAAAAAATTATCCTGAAAAGCTGAACTAGCAACACCAACGCTTGCAAACCCATGAGACTGCCAATTGATCCCAAAGTCAAATAAACTCAATAACATTTTTCAAGTTTGTGAAATGTCTGTAAGATGTGAAATTACAGAGAATCAGAGGTGTTAAGAATATTTTTTAGGACTATAGGAGTTCAAATTGATTAGAAAAGTAGAGAAAGAGAAGTCTAGTTGGAGAGAGAAATGAACAGAAGGAAGCAGTTATGACTGATTGTTCTAGAAAGTGGTGAGAGAAGAAGTCTCTAGAAGTTAGGAACTATGGACAAACAAGTATTAAAATAAAAGGAACAAAATATTAAAGAATGGAAATGAGCCTCACTGATCTGGGCTTGGTATAAGTAACTCCAGTCTGTAAGTAATGCCTATTAGGGGGCATGGCCTTTTGTGCATATACACCTAACTCTTTTGTTTATTTAAGAAACTTTGAAATTCTGTTTGCATTAATTTGTTGACAACTCTAGAGTGTCGTAGATTACTCATAAATGTATTATTGAAAATTTAAGGGAAGATATTAATTATGCCTCCATTAAATTTGGAAAAAATGTTTTTGGTTTTGGGTATTGAGGGAATTATAGGAAATTCAAGAAAATTCAAATATTATATCTCAAGAACCACAAAATTTATAAGTTTAAACTGTTCTGTGGTTATTATTTACTAACAAACCCTTCTTGCAGAAGCCTACGATATACCTTTCACTGAAAATTAGTTAGTTAAGCCTAGTTTGCATTTAGGCAACTATAGTGGTGAGATTGGGATGATGAGGTGGCATGTCAGTGAGATTAAAAGCTGTGGTAGTTCAATGGGTTTTTGATAAAAACTGTGACAGTGCAGTGGTGGGAGATGAAATGATAGGACAGTAGGGAGTGGTGAAGTGGTGCAATGCGAGGGGTAAAGAAGGAAGAAAATTCAATGGTGCTGTAATTGGGCTACTGGAGCCCCTGGAGTATAGAGGCATGTTGGCTCAAGCTTCCGTCACATTGTGGCCAATCTGACCTAATCATGTAGCGGTGACCAAAACCAAACGCACCGATTACGGTTTTTTTTTCCCTGTTTACAGAGTAGTCTTGCCAGCCTCTACGCAAAACTAGTCCTTGGTAGGTAGAGGTATTGAATCACTCTGGACTATTTATTACCGTATCAAAAGCCGGTCGATCCAATTGTTTAAAGCATTATGTGACATCCGAGAATAGTCTTTTTCATTGAAGCAATTGTAAAAAGCTTTAAATTCATTTTAAAAAAATTAAGGGTCTACCATTTTTTGAGATTTTTATGAAACCAAAGTGCGAGTTAATGCTTAAAAGGTAATGCTGATGTCAATAATAATAACTGCATATAAAGTAAAATTGTGTTTTCTGGTTATTGGAAAAATTCAAAATTTGAATTTGTCCATTCTTATATGTATATATGTCATGCATATAAAATGCTTATAAACATGTATTTCAATTTTTATAGTTTCATGAAGTTAAGGCTTTTAGGTTGGGGGATTTAAATTAGTTTCCTTCAGTAGACATTTTCATGTCATATGACATTGTTCAGTAGAATACAGTTTTTAAGCTTCATCAAGTGGTTTTGTGACATAGTTTTCTGCTTCTTGGTTGAAAATTCATATAAAATGTTTGTAAATGTGTTAGTATGACTTGGTTGCCTGAATATGTTCTCTACAGGCTGAACTTAAGGCTAAGTGGGAGGTGGAGAAATCAATCCTTGAGGAATCAAGAGATAAAGCTGAGAAGAAATATGATGAACTTAATGAACAGGTCAGTATTGCTTTGAAGTTGCCTTGTTTACTCACTTCTTTCCCTGTCCACATTATTTCTCACTTGGAAAGTCTTTTCAATTTCTCCACAAGTCGATAGAGGTATCAGGTTGTATATTTTAACTCATAGAACATAGCTCATCCTCATTATTCCTCATATGACATGCAGCAATTTTGTGGGTCCAAGAAATATTAACATTGAGAAACTAGCTAATAGTTTAATCAGAATAGACAAGAAGCGACTCTCTTTTAGGAAACTTGATAGGTTCCATGCTCATTCGAATATGGTAGATACAGTCACGATAATTACAGGTTCAGTTAGTCAGCTGTTAATTCAGACACTGACCAGTTGCTTAGGTTCTCATGTCCATCCTAGAGTTTTTTGTTTGATTGTTGAAAGAAATGTGAATGGCAGTGTTGGGGCCATAGGATTTATTTTCCTCTTAGGCATAGGTCATTCTAGTAAAACTATCAACAGTGACTTGTACATTTTAATTTTTACAATTTGGCTGAGAAATAAGACACCTATGAGGTACACCTAGGAAGGGAATTCAGAAGGTTCATGCATGTCTTCCTGCTACTATTTGCTTCTGCTTTATTATTATTTGCATTTGAAACATGAAATGATTTTTGTGAGGAATCTTTTTCTCTTGTTGGTTTTCCTATTCTAAAATTTATTTTGTATTATTAATTTTATGCAATTAAATAGACAAATGCTAGTAGTTTTGTAAGAGTTTAGATATGATCCGTTCTTATATCTGTTCTGCAGAACAAAATATTGCACAGTAGGATTGAGGCTTTTCACATTCAGTTGGCTGAGAAAGATCGTGGTTCTTCTGTAATTTTGTCTGGAAGCGCCGTTCAAGATCCTCTTGGTGATTCTGGTTTGCAGAACGTGGTTAATTACCTCCGACGGACGAAAGAAATAGTAAGCTCTTATTGGACTTTTTTAGTCTGTCTCTTTTTCTGTCTTTTTCTTGCTGCATTTATTTTCTGATGTTGTCTGATATTCAATAGGCAGAAACGGAGATTTCTTTGTTGAAGCAGGAGAAGTTACGGTTGCAATCACAAGTTAGTAATTCCTTCCCATAAATTAACCAAAGTGCATATTTTGATGCATACCATGTCATCTTCAACTTTGGGTTTCTATCAACCTGTATGTGTTTTTGCCTTTATTCTGAAATAAAAAAAATTAGCAAATTAATTTTCTGGGGTCTTATTTGCTGAACATCTAGTAAGTGTTTTCCCCAATTGATGAAGGAATAAATTTGTTTATAGTTTTTCTTACATGAAAACTTGTCATCTTGGATTGCCTTTGACTAGTATTATGTGAATGGATTCTATGTACAACATTAGGGATGCTTCTAGGTTTACTGGAAGTTTGTATTTTAGGTTGCTGTTTGGTTGCTGGTTCAAAAGAGGTTTGGGAATGAAAGATGATGTAAACAGCAATTTTTTAGATCTCTAATGTTTTAACAGGTTGATGCCTCAAATGAGAAGTCATCAAATGTTGTGTGCTCTTTGTATTGTTTCATTTTTGTGATAACAATTTGATGTATAAAATGTAGGCTTTATAATGGCATAGCAATTCCCTTTTTCCATTGAATGGTTTCATTTGATAAATTTGTTGCATTCACTGTGTAGCTTGAGAATGCTCTTAAGGCAGCACAAACTGCCCAAGCCACACTTAATGCTGAGCGTGCCAACATAAGAGCAGTATTGATGACAGAGGAAGAGATCAAGTCTTTACAACATCAGGTTCTTCCTAACTTCTTGCCAAAATAGTAGTGTTCATGCTTTTACTCCTTTATGATATTTCTTTTCCCCAACTTTCACTACCTTTCAGAGACCTAGCATTTATTGGTTTTCCTGATGTCTAGTGCACCCCTATCTCTTTAATATTGCCTTACAAAATAGTTTTGTTCCCAGCCCTCAAAGTTGCATTACTGGAATCTTTGCAGGTTAGGGAAATGAATTTACTCCGTGAAAGCAACATGCAGCTTAGAGAAGAGAACAAGCACAATTTTGAGGAATGCCAGGTATGTCTTAGGAGGAAAGCTGGCATTCTAGGATCATTTAAAGAAAAATTGAATGTAATCACTTTGTGATGACAGCATTTTTATTTGTGATATTCATCAATTTACAAGTTTACCTTGTTGTGCTTATAGAATTTACGCGAGGTAGCTCAAAAAATTAGGATTGAATCTGAAACTCTAGAGAGCGAGCTGATGAAGAGACAAATTGAGGTTGAAGCTTCTAAAAAGGAAATTGAAATCTATCGGACAGGGAGAGATCTCTTGGAAAAGAGGGTCTCTGAGGTATGAACACAGTTTTAAAGTGTAGACTGCTTTTTCTATCTGCCTTTTTTCAACATTCTAACATTTACTCTTCTGTGAAGTTACTTGAGAGGTTTAAAAACATTGATGTGGAAGACTATGATCGCCTGAAAAATGATGTTCAACATAAAGAGGTGAGATGGGCTTTTATGAATGCATATCAACCTGTTTCAAGTATTTGAGCTGAATTTGTATGAGAACTTTTAGAATCACATTCTTTTATTTCATAATTAATCATTTAAGTTCCTTATGAAAAACATTAATCATTTCAGTTTTTCCTTTGATTTTGAAAGATTCCATCGTTTTCATATTTCTATTAACTGCTAAAGTTATCCTTTTCTTTTTATCCCTTTTTGAGTCTTTTACGTGATGATGGTTTAACTATATGCTATTTGTGTTCTTGATTGTCGATTTTCTAAAAGTTTTATGGACAATTTTGAATAGCATGATTTGGTACTGCTTGTAAACCATTTACAATGTAAAATTCTTTGATGTAATTTTTTTTCACAGAATGGATTTTTTTGTGAGTTTGGTATGTACCTATATATTTGCATTTCTTTTGAGGCCTTTGTAGGTCAGAATGAGGTCTGCAATGATCATTACTTGATGGTTACATTATATCTTACACTTTGCTGCTTAGCTCTTAAATTTTTTTTTCAAGACACTGAATATGAAACAGTGAATTTGTATATAGAACTATAGAATTCTATGCTGAAAATAACATACTTAAAGAATTACTTTTATGCTAAAATGAGGATAGAAAATGAAGTAAGAACTGGGATGCTGATTTTAAAGTTTCTTTAATAGACTGATCATCAGATCTATCTATCTGTTATAGGTAGCACTTATAATTTTCTATTAACTCAAGTGGCTGCTTTTTGTTGTATTCTTATGTGCACGTTATTTTCCACCAGGAAAAATTGAAAGAGAAGGATGCTCAGATAGAGGAAATCATGAACCTTCTTTCTAAGAAGGAGGACACAATATCAAAATTGGAACGTGATCTTGCGACCAGCAAGTTGGAACTCAATGAGAAGGATAAAAAGTTAAATGATATTTTGCTATTAGAGGTACTTTAGTGTCCACTTCTCTGTAATTTTAGGCATCAACTTGTAGGGTTCAGTTTTGATGTAAAAGGGTTTTTGATTGTGTTATTTCATGTGTAGGCTAATCTAAAGTCGGACATGGAGAAGCAGAAGAAGCTTGTCCTTCAGCATAAGGTTTTGATGAAGTGGAAATCATTACTTACTGTATTTTTTGCTGATTCAAACTACGAAGTTATGAGAATTGAAGTAGTTGTAAATTTTCTCCTTTTTTGTTGTTGTTATGGCTCGTGTTATTACCTAATAGGTTTTTGTGTTTTTTGTTTTATCTTCCAGAGGAGAGCTGAGAGTTTAACAAAAGAAAAAGAGCAAATGAGCAAAGAAAATCAAGCTCTTTCTAAACTGTTGGAGGAATTGAAACAAGGTAGGATTTTTCTTAGAATTATATGATTTTATCTAGTTATCTTGTAGCTGATTTTTGAATTCTTGAATGTAGGTAGAAGGTCCATCAGTGATACGACTGGTGATCAAGTCATGAAGGAAAAAGAGGAGAAAGACACTAGAATACAGGTGCCTAAGTTGATTCTTCTTTGTTTGGCTTGTTCTTGTGTTCCTTGTTTGTAAACAATTTTTCCTTCTACTATTTTATGCAGAGTCTGGAAAAAACTGTTGAGAGGACAAGAGAAGAGTTGAAGAAAGAAAAGGATGAACATCAGAATGAGAAAGCAAAGCGTATAAAATGTGAACGGACCATCATGGAAGCTGTTAGGAAAACTGAAAAGGTTATCTATTTGTTCTTTGCTAATATTTTGCCCTAATGAAGCAGAAGGGATTTACAAGCTAATATACTTGTTTGCTACTTGAGCTTGGCTCAGAAAATACTTGAACTCAATTTGGTCATTGTCGAGTTGAGCTCGGGTAGTCAACCATGCCAAGTTTGAGTACTCTTAATGCCTGCTTAAGTAGCTCACGAGCCTAGTCGAGCTTTTTTATTTTGTTAATGTATGTTTAAATATTTTGATAATATATGTATTTTATATTATATATAATTGCTAATTAATTAAACAATATTTGTAAAAATAACATGTCAATTTGAGCTCAATTACAAATAATCAACTCGAGCTTAATCAAACCTTTTTTTTATTTGGTTGTAGTTATGAGGCTAATTGCATGAGCTTAAGTAACTCAGTTTCTTGACTCAAGCACAAGCTAGAAAAATAGTTCTCTGGTTGAGCTCAAACTCGAGCTTGAGCTTTGTCTGTCACGGCTCTGCTTGGCTTGATTGCTCTCTTAAGAAGAATCGAACTGTCGTATTTTGCTCCGAATTTGTTCACTTTAAGATAGACAACAGAATTTTGCTCATAAGTTCTGTCTCTACTAATGTTAGTTTTATGTTTGCACTGCTCTTAATGTTAATGTATTGCAGGGAAAAGCAACCGTTTTAAGTGAGCTTGAGAAGTATCAGCAGGCTTTGAAGCGCCTCTCAGAAGAACTAGAGAAGCTCAAACATGCTGAAGGCAATCTTCCAGAGGTAAAAGAAGTTGTGATGTTTATATTATTTAGGTTTCTCATTTTGTTTTGGTGAGTAAAAGGGTCTGGTTTCTTCTATTAGTCATTTATACATCAATTTTTATCCATGTCTTTTCTTTACACGCGGAGACTAAAATGCAAAAGATAAAAAAATTGCTTTCAAAATCACACTAATTTCTTTATTCCTAACAGAAATTATTGTAGAGAAAAATAAAATGGAAGAAAAGTGAATTAGTCCTCTTTTTATCTAGAGGAAAGATAAATCTCACATGCATACACAAACACCTCAAGTGAGATTCACGAGTCCAACAAAGAGATGACAAGTGAGATTATTGTCATTACATTTCTTCTTTTAATTTCTTAATTTTTTATCAACTAAGGAACTTTTTTTTTTTTTCTTTTAATTCTTTGTTTAGTTTCTTTGCTGCAGCAGTGAGTTCAATACCTGTTTAAGTGTCAATTTGTTAATTGCTTTTAAAAAAGTTGAGGTCCTTGAGCGGAAACACTTATTAATAGTTCAGAGGGACTTTAGGGTTCAATCTTGCCTTGAGAGAGGCAAAACTGCCGTCTTCCCTTACTTTCTGACTGTAGCAGTTAAGCATATTAGTAATATTGGTTTCATATCTTGAAAAACAGATCTAAATAAGAAAAAGGGAGAGTTACCACCTTGATGCCTACTCACTGTTATGGTTTCTGTATTAAATACTTTTTCAGTGTTGACCTCGTAATTCAGGTTTCTTACTGGACTTATTTATTTAATTTTTTTAAAGTTCTTACTGGATTTATTTTTGCAGGGTACCTCTGTGGTTCAGCTTCTTTCTGGCACCATCTCTGATGATCATGCTTCTTCATATTTATCTGCTGCAGAGGATTTTGAAAGAGTAGCACGTTCAATTCTGAATGAGCTTGGAACTGGCTCTATCTCTGGAGACGTTCCTTTGGTTGACCCTTCTGTATCCACCTCTGCAGGTTGTCTCTTAGTTTATTTTTCTGAAAACTGTCTTCCTATATTTTTCAGCTCTTCCATGACAAGTTAATTTAACTGTCAGGTACAGTACCTCATCATGATCCTATTATTGCATCCTCAACTGCCCCTGCAACAAGTCACCATCAGCCAGCTAAAGCATTAGAAGAGAGGAGATCTATTTTACCTAAAACCAATATTGAAACTCGTAAAACCGGGAGGAAACTTGTCCGCCCACATTTTGTCAAAGCCGAAGAGCCACAAGGTTATGTGGAGATGTCAGAAGCTACATCTCTTGATGGTGATGCTCAAGGAACTCTTGCTCAACAAAATCAACCAGTTCGCAAACGTCTAGCTTCAGCTGCTTCTGAGTTGCGCGAGGATTTACCTGTTCGGGGGGAGACGAGTACTGACGTGGCTGTACCAGTTCTCAAGAAACCTAGAGGCTCAGATTCCCCACCAGAGGCTGCTGAAGGTCAAGCTGCTGCTCTTTTAGAAAATCTTGGTTCCACACAAGTAACTGAAGAAGCTTATGATACTGTTGCTGATGTAGCTCAAGGTTCAAATGAAGAGGTTGTTGATGTGGAGAAGGAAGAGGCTGAAACAATGGAGGAGAAATCTGATGAACCAAAGGAACCCCAATTAGATGGCATAAATGAGGTTGAATTGCTGGAAAATAAAAACAATATGTTAGATGAGATGTTGGATAGGCCAAGTGGAACTGAGATGGCGGTTGACGACGAATCAAAGAATCTGCCTGAGCAAGATAGCCAACAGCTCTTGCTTGAAACTGAGAGTGAGAGGGAAGAAGGAGAACTGGTCCCTGAGGCGGTAGCAGAAATTGAAGGAGGTGCTGATGTGCACAATGGGGTGGGATGCTCTGAAATTGGGGACAGTCAGCAAGAGCTAGTTCCTTCGGCTTCACCTTCTAGGATTGATGATGAAGCTCTATTAACTGCAGCAGTAGAAGGTGATAACTCTCCTGATGTAAATGATGAGAAGAATAATGAAGGTGATGTAGCTGAAGAGATTGTTGCTGAAGGATTTGATAAGTTAAATGACGGTAATCACCAGACTGCAGTGGAGACGGATCAGATGCCTGAAGCTGCCACTGGGACTGCTGAGCCTGCCCCAACAAGTGTTCAGCCAGACGCCGAGGTTACAAAGCCTGCGTCTGCAAGTGTTCCTCCAGAGACCGAGGTCTCAAAGCCTGCTTCAACAAGTGGTCCGCCAGACACTGAGGCCTCAAAGCACATTGGTTCAAGTGCTGCACCAGAAGCAGAAGATGTAAAACAAACATCTCCTGTAGGTGCAACCTCAACTTTGGTAAATCTACAAGAGCGAGCGAGGGAGAGAGCCATGCTAAGGCAGGCAGGAGTGCTTCCCTCCTCAAGTAGAGGTCGGGGAAGACCAGCAATGCGCGGCCGAGCCCGTGGACGCAGCGGGCGTGGGCGTGGACAAAATTCTGAAAAACAGTGAGGAAGCTTTATTGTGTTGGGAGGGAGAGGATAAAATGTTAATACTTTTTTTTAAAAAAAACAATCTTTTAAAACTATCCGCATGGACATAGACATTCAAAATTGATTATCTTATTGTTAATTATTTACGAAAAACGATTCTGTTAAACTTATGACTTTCCTTGGAAGTTGTCCCTACGCGGGATTACATGTCCAAGCCGCGAGCTTTGGGCCAAGCTTGGACATTAAGTGTTACACCAATACGTAGCGCGACCGGCCGATTTAAATTGTTATTTTAATGTAAAAATTGTATTTTTATTTTTAATTTCAATTTAAAAATATAAAAGCAATAATTTATTTAATAAAGTTAGCCCAGTGACATTAAAAGGGGAAAGCCAATGCCCGACCTTCTATTACTTAAACATACAAACATAGCATAATATAGCATATCATACGTAATTAGGTCATAGGTGTATGATTAACATATCCTTTTTTTTTTATTGGTTTACAACAAAAACAAGTTATTCCAATTGATGTTATGCCTCAAATGCACAAGAACAGGTCCAAAAAGTAGCCAATGCCCTACCTTTCATGTACACTTCAATCGAGTAGATTAACTCATCGAATCTTAATCCAAAAAAATGTACACAATATAGTGACCCACAAAGCTTTGCAAGTAATCTAACCGAAGTTAAGAAAATAACACTCAAATAAGCATAGATAGAGGAAATGAAACCACAATTTGGGTTTTTTTTATCCATTTATTCGAATTTCTTAAAAGATTCTAAACAACTCATATTACATCATTTGTGAACGTAATTCGAAATAATAGTTTAAACATTCAAAAGACATAAAACATATAATGATTTCAATAATTTATTTTAAAAATTTATACAAAATCATAATGCATCTTTCATGTATATATATAGAGACAGAGAGAGAGAGACTTTCTAAGCTTATTTGAATGAAATTCATATTCTAAACGTTCAATTTCTTTTAAATGATATAATGAAGTTTAAACTCCTGTTGATATATCCAAATAGGGTCCATCGTTGCAAGATAAATGTAACACTCCCAATTTCCGATGTAAATTAAGTTAATGGATGATATGCTATGTATGCTAAGTGTTTGAGGATATATATGTAGATAAATGGACACATAGGCAAATTTTGAGAAAATATGTGATAAATCTCATAGTTTGAGGTTTTGATATAAGTTTGATGCTATGATTGTGAATTTAGGTGTTTGGGATATTAACAAGGAATAATTTTGGGGTGTTAAACTTGGCTGCCTATAAGAGAAAATGTATTGATACATCTCCTTATGCATCGATACATTCTTGGTAGGAAGAACAACATGAGGTGTTTTGGAGGAATTTTATTGATACATTTAAGGAAGTATCGATAAATTTGGCAAAGGATGAATATGTATTGATATGTTGCCTCAATGTATTGATACATTTGAAGCAGAGAACCCCCAAGGCCATTCTGCTTGAAATGTATCAATATATTACCTCAATGCATAAATACATTCATTCGAAATTAGAACAGATATATTGAGATATTGCTAAATGTATCGATACATCATAGAGAGAAGGAAAAAATCAAAAGGGGTTTAGGTCATTTCACCTTATTCCTTTCTCTCAACTCTCTTTCTCTTTTTTTTTTTCTCTTTAGAAACCCAAACCTTAACACATAAATTGAATTCTTGAGCCATCTGAGGCCATTTGGAGCTTGGAAAACCATTCTAGAGGTAAGATTGAACGTTTTTACTAATTATTTTTTGATTTAATCGGTTAATAACTTCGAAATATGATTTTCACCAGATTTCGCATTCTTTGCTCGCTGGCTTGGAGTGGAGAATTTGGCGTTAAGACTAGTGCAATCTAGCTTCTAAGGTATGGGTTTAGAGGACTCTAGAAGAATAAAGCTTAATTAGGTGAAGAAAGGTGTTTAAGGAGTTCAGGCCTTATTCATACATGTGGTATTTGGAGCATAACACTCGTTCTAGAAATCCAAATGATGCAATTCTTAGGCCATTAGAAAGCTAAGAGACAGAGCTACAACCTTTTTATACCACTTTGCCCAGTTTTATCTCAAAGATGGAGAAAATGGTGTTGGAAGTTGATGGAGTGTAATAGTTAATAAGAAGAAGACATGAGGCCAAGGGAACGTTACGGCTTAGATGGGGTGTGTCACAGCGTTGAGCTAGAAAACTTGAAGAAATAAGGTGGAAAAGAATAGGCTACAAGTTGACTAAGTCCCTATTGCATTCTACATTTATTCTAAGCCCAAATTTAGAGTTTTTAAGCTAAAATAGTTTAGTTTAGTTAAAATTCGATTAAGTTACATTATAAATAGTTAGCTTAAGGGGAAGTTAGCTACACACATTGAGGAGAAGTCCTTAGAGAAATTCAGGAAGCTAGAAGTTGAGGCCAAAGAGCCTTGAAAAAGTAAGCTTTTTTATACTTACATTGGAAAAGGTACATGGGTTATGCTTTAATCTTGAAAAGGCAACGACTTGTTGATAGATTATGCTTGATCCTTAAAAAGCACTTGGTTGTAAAGGTTATGCCTGAACCTAGTTGATAAAGGCAACACCAAACTCTTTGTGTTATCAAGAGAGAGGACGAAGGCATTGTGAGGTCAAACCTTTATAAAAATCATGGCTGAGTTTTTTCTCTCTTCTCTTACAAATTTACTTGTTTCATTTAATTTTCCTGGCATTTGTATTTACTATTCTTCTAGCATAGTACTTAAAATTTTGATCTTTAACTATTTTCAAAAAAAGGTGAAATTTTTTATTGGAAACCATTTCACCCTTCTCTTGGTTGTTATGTTACAAGGTTCTTCATCTAACAATTCGTATCAGAGTCGATTCTCAAGTTTTGTAGGTCAAACCACCTTAGAGATATCCTATGGAAGAAGCTTGAATCAACAAAAATGGCTTCAACAAACTTTGTGGGTGAAGGCCAATCTATGATCAGACTTTCGCTCTTCACTAGTGAAAACTATCCATTTTGGAGGATGAGATATGAAAATCTCATTCAGTCTGTGGATTTGGATCTTTGGAACATCATTTTGGAGGGACCTCATGTTCGCACTAAACTTGTAGATAATGTTAAGCATTTTAAGACTAAGGCTGAATGGGACAATAAGGATAGAAAAGTAGTTTTGCTTAATCACAAAGTTGTAATTGCCTTACTTTATGCAATTAGTGAGAGTGAATTCAATAGAGTAACGTTGTGCACCTCAACCAAATAAATTTAAGATACTTTAGAAAATTGTTATGAGGGGAGTAGGCAAGTGAAAGAGTCAAAAATTAGTTTATTGACCGTGGATTATGAATTATTAAGATGAAGGAGGAAGAATCAATAAAAGAAGTATTTGAGAGATTCAACAAAATAATAAGGGGACTAAAAGCCTTAAAAATCCTCAACTAGTGAAAAAATTTTGATATTGTTTTCCTAAGTCATGGAGACCCAAAGTCATAGCAATAGACGAGGTTAAAGACTTGAACAGGCTTGAACTAGATGGCTTGCTAGGGTTACTACTTACTTATGAAATGTAACTCAAACACGAGAATGAAGTTGATGAAGCACTTAAAAGAGAAGTCAAAAGAAAAGATGTAACCTCAAAGCTACCAAAGACAAAAATAAGAAAAACACTAAGCATAATGAGGAAGTAAAAGAAAATGAGGAAGTGGTTTTATTAACAAGGAGATTCAATAGATTTTTGAGAGAAAAACAAAGAGGTAAAAACAAAAAAATTTGGAGAAGAAATCAACTTGAAAGAAATGGAAGAGAGATATACCAAAGGATGATTATGGAGAGATCATATTGTTTGCTATCAATTTGGAAAATATGATCACATTGAATATGATTGTCCTAAATCCAGCGAAGCTACCCCAAAGATCGAAAGAAGAAAGCCAAGGTAGTTGCTTAGAGTGATGAAGATGAATCATAAGATGAAAAGGAAAAAGAAGAAGAAGCCAACTTATGTTTTATGGGAATAGATGACCGCAAGGCATATTCGTCAATTGTTACCTCTTACTCATATGCTTTAGAAGATTGCTTTTATTCATTTGATGAACTTCAAGATGCATATGATGAACTAGTTTCTGAGTTTGAACATATGGCATTAAAATATAAGAAAATTATCTTTAAACTCAAAGCTGAAAACAATACTCTTGTCAAAGTGAAAAACAAGCTTGAAGAAAAAATAAAAGAGTTAAAAAGTGAAGCATGTGATTTAAGGAAAAAAATTGAGCATTTGCATGCAATTTAGTCTAAATGGCACATAAGTTCATAAAATTAAATGAAATGCTAGAAAGCCAAAAAGCTTTTTTTAACAAGGAAGGATTAGGATATGATGAAGCACAAAAGGAAACAAATCTTAAGAACTACTCTGTTAAAGAAGTTGAGAAGTATCATACAAGTAATACATGCATTTGTTGTCATAAAGTTGGTCATTCTACTAATGTTTGTCCGTTAAAGATGGCTGTAAATGGAAGAAAAGTAACCAAGAGTATTTAGATTCCAATAGGAACAAAACCCCCAAATGGTAAAATTGTGAGGTTGAAATGGATTGCAACAAAAATTAGAAGTTTTAGCATTAACCATGTGGATTTAAGAAAATTTGGATACCAACAAAATATACAAATTTGATTTTACAAGCACTTTGAAAAATGAAAGACAAAATCATGGAAAATGCTAGAAGGATAACCTAAAAATTTTAAAAGCTTGCATGAGTGAGTTCTCAAAGATCATAAGCAACAAAGAAAGTAAGTCCCAATGCTTAAAATGCATGCATTGCCTTGAGTGTATGCTATAACATGGATAAACTTTTGACAGAGGTATTTGTTTACAGCACTAATAAAACTATGTGGTAAATCATCATATGGGCATGTCATCTTATGCATATATTTCATTTAGGATGCAACAAACCATTTCTTTTTGTCCTAACGAATTAATTCTTGCTTTGAGTGATGATGAGGTTTTACTTGGAAACTAATTCGATTATCAAAAGAAGTCGTAGAAACTTCAAAATTTAAGGCCCATGAATCAACTTAAAAAAAAAGGTGCTGAAAGTTGATTTTTAATGTCTCAAAAGGTTCAAAATGGTTGGAATTCTCTAACTAAAAACACAATTCTCTTCATAAAAAATTCTTCAAATAACACAATCTCTTAAACTTTTCTTCCAAATTCCTAGATTTCACGTCAAAGAGTCTCCAAAACTAGAAAAGCTTGAATCTTTTTAATTTATCTCATCATATTCAACTTAATAAATTCACTACTTCTACTCTTTCCTAAAACCCAATTTTTTTAGAGTGAAAAAGTTTGTTTAATTGAAACGTTAAATCCTTGTTTCCAAAATTCTCTACTCCTAAATCTCAACTAATCCTTGGATCAAAACATCTATTCTCAAACTTCCATCAATGGCTTTTAAAAGATTAAGAGAGGACAAAGGTAAAGCAACTGCATAACCCAAAAGTCAAAGATAGCCAAGAACATTAGAACGCTTTGACATAAATTTCTCTCACAATGATGAAAAAAGGTTCAAAAATTTGTTTACTTCCAGAAAAGTTGCTCATGGAAGAGTAATTGACTTTCAATGGTTTGAAACCAAGCTAGATTTTTCGTGTGCTCAAACCTCAAAGAAATGGGTTAGTTCGGTTACTTAAGTCTAAAGAGAAATGTCTATAAGGATTTGGTCAGGGTGTTATACTCAAATGGAACTCCACTGTTTTAAAGAGAAGATGATGATGAGGTGGTTGATCACAGTGACTCCTTCATCACTACTGTTGCTGAAAAAAGATTCATCATCACACTTGCTCTATTACAGAAAATGTTGAAATTGAAACCAACTATAAGAGATGTAATCAAATGAATAACTCTAGAAAATCTCATTTCAAAACAAGATCTAAATGTAGCATTCCTCACAGGCCCCATTTTTACAACCAAGTTTCCAAATAGTGCATCCAGACTGAGTCTGGAAGATAGAATCCTACACTTGATTGTTTCTCACAACATAATACCATTTAAGTCAAAGTATGCTGTGGTTACTCTATAAGAAATATGGTTCATGCACCATATCAAAAGAAATATGCCAATTGATGTAGCATAATTCATCTTTAGAGACATGTATCATCTAATCGAAGGACAAAAGAACAAACTGGTGTATGGAATGGCTATCTCCAACATGTTTGAGAAATGAAAAGTGAACACTTCAATTGACAAGGGAATTATGTAGAACAAGATCAAATTTCTTGACAAAAATTCACTCAATGGAATGGATATGTGTTCAACAGTAACACAAATAAGTGCGAAAAGATAACAGGGGAACAAAGAAGCTTAATAAAACAAAAGAAAAACAAAATTCCATTAACAACTACTGCTCCAACCTTATCACCAACAATTCCTCTTTCAAGAAACACCCCATCATCGTCAACCTTCAAAGAGTCACTTATAATAGCAAGGCCAATGTATATGGGAAAATATGTGTTCAAATTCTTGAATGATAAAGTGGATAGACAAGGAAAATTAATTGAAGAATGAATCTTTAAGATTGAGAGCAAACTTGAAAAGGTGACATCCACATATACTCCTAATTGCCAAAACTTGTTTGATCATTGCTATCACTCTATTGATAAACTAAATGCAATAATCAAAGAACTCAGGAAAGCAATGGTGAAGTTGAAAGTAACCAAAGGGGACTGGCTGAAAATCAAGCAACCATGCATGACAAATTTTCCTAAATAACAACCATTGAATTTGTTGAAAATTCTGACTTAGATTAGCTATAGTGCCTCGAACATCTTCTGAGCATAGCATGTGCATTCATTCATCATATGCCTCAGTGTCCATGATATTTTGTATGTATGTTATGATCTTTTGTATGCCTACTATGCACTGATCCTTTGAATGAATGCCATGATCTTTTGTACTAGAATTAATAGTTAATGAAGAATTACCTATTTTGCAGGTTGATATCTTACTTTATAGTATACTTTTGTCTATCTCATGATGCTATTAATGATCTTATGCTTTCATAAGCTTTGAAATTGCGTGCTCTGTTCTAACATTCTTTTTTATATAAAAAGATAAAGAGAAGTATTAGTAAATTTGCTGTGCTTTCTCATAAATGATGATGGACTGTGCTTTTGAAAGTTTCTGAAAGTATTTTGAAAGGCAAGCACAAATTTAGGGGGAGCTTTTAGCAAATTTAACTATTGATTTTGTCATATCAAAAAGGGGGAGATTATTAACTTTGAAATTGACTTTATGTTTCGAAATGACAAAATTCAATATGTTTTGGAACCAAAAAGAAATGCTTCAAAACAAAGAAGCATTCTCGTAAATGTTTTAAAGCTATTTGTAAAAGACCAAATCATTTGAATACTTTAAAACCAAGTTTTAGTAGGAAATAATCGACTTTTGCAAGTGAGGTAATGATTCCTTGAAAAACATAAATCTATATTTCTTTTTTGTAACAAGAAGGAATCAACTTGTCAAAGTGGGAACCACCGATTCTTTGGAAACAAAAAGCTACTGGACTGAAAAAATTGATTTGTCAAGAAGCAAAGGTTAATACTTATGAAGGCAGAAGCAAAAGGAAGAAGTGTTGAACAATAAGAATAGACTTCTCAAGTCTCGAACGATTGATTCCTTAAGGCAAAATGAAGACAGATTGAAAACTTGTTGAAGAAGCCAAAAGAGAAAGGAATACTTGTTGAAGAAGCTAAAAATGAAACTTTAAGCTGGAAAAACTTGATTTTTAAATTTCAAAGTGGTGCTCAAAGGTCATAAAGTATCAACTTTTAAAGGAGGGAGTGATCAATTCTTGCAAAGCAGAATGTACTAGACTTGAAGCATGACAAGAAGATTTGACTACAAAATGGAGGAATGATCGATCTTTGGAAAATAGAGCAATAGGCTCAAAGCTAAAGTGAGAAGAATTGAATTGTGCAAAGTAGAGGCATTTTCTTGTTGAAATATGTATTCCATTGTAAAAAGTCTAGCTTATCCTTGAAAAGTTATTTGTAAAGGTTTGTGGTTGGGCTCGTAAAAACCATTTTGGTTGGTTATTACTTGACTCGTTAAAAAGCAAGAATCCCTTGATGGATTGTACAAGGATTATCACTTGATCTCATGAAAAAGTCGATGTAAGGTTTATCGCTTGATCCATTTAAAAAGCAAGAATTCTTTTAGTGGGTTGAAAATTCCTTTGTTGCCAAAGGAGTGGATGTGGGCTTTGGAAAAGCCGAACCACTATAAAATTTTTGTGTCTCTTTTTAGTTTTTCGCACTATTATTCTTTGCATGCATTTGCTTTAGGAAAATTGTTTTATATTGATTTATTGCTTAACACTTAAAAAAATTTCACTTCATTATTCATAGTTAGTATTTAAGTTAGGAAAATATTTTATTTTAGCATATTATTTTTATGCTTCGTAATTTATTGTTGAAAACTTGTCTTGATATTAGAAAATATTTGTGAGTGAAAAAGTTTTAATTTTTATACTTAGATTTTCAAAGAAAATTTTAAATGCCAATTCATCCTTTTCTTGGTATATTACTCTTTGAGACTTCCATAATAACAGATAGGTTACGCTTGATCCTAAAAATGCACTTGGCTGTAAAGGTTATGTTTGAACCTAGTTGAGAAACCCATTGTTTTTAGTGGATTCAAAAACCTTGCGTTATCAAAGGAGAGGGAAGTAAGCATTGTAAAGTTAAATCTCTATAGAAATTGTGACTAAGTTCTTTATGTCTTCTCTTAGAACTTTACTTGTTGCATTTACCTTTCTTGGCATTTATATTTACTATTCCTCTAGTCTAATACTTAAAGTTTTGATCTTTAATTGTTTTTCAAGTAAAGGTGAGATTTTTTATTGGAAACCAATTCACCCCTATTGGTTGTTGTGTTACAAGCTTCTCCATCTAACAAATAGTATTAAAAATAATAACACTCCACGCATATGACAACCTAATGATCTCAAGTTTAAGGATCATTTATACAACTGTAACGACAAAGATTTTGTTTTTATAAACATTTGAGTGAGATGCCAAATGGAATTCTCATGGTGTTTCAAGTTCATTAAACTTGTTCGTATAACAAGCATCCACATGTTTATTTTAGTATCCTCATTCATCAACCTATACAATCAATCGCTCACTTCATAAGTGAAAATATAATTACGTGTCAATCTCTGCAATCTTGATTAAATATTGACCAAGAACATTTTAGGGATAAAGTTTTAATGTAATAAGGGTCTCATAATCAAAACACCTTATAATTCGTTTCGCAGCACATGTTCATTCCATGAATTTTATCTTAATAGTATACATTACCAATTACATATAAATATTGAGAATGAGTTAAATTGAGAATGGTATAAATTGATGCCAATGTGTATGAGTGGGAGATGTTGCATTTAAATGTGGTGCATCCACATGGCATGCAATTTTGTTAATTATTTGTGACTCATTAACAACTATTCAATTAATTAATATTAGATATTATTATGATATTTCTTAATTGAATAATAAAAAAAGGTTTTAGGTAGGATACAAATTTAAATTTAAATAAAGATTAATTACATTTAAATTTAATTTGTTTAATTTCAAAGTAATATCTTATCTTTATATCCCTACTACATCTATACATAGTGAACAATCGTACTAGTTTTTACACACAACAAAGAGTGAATGTGAGTTGTTCAGTAAGCCGAAAAAAACAAAAAACTCTTTTCTTTTTTTTTTTCTCTTCATTCATGAGGCACTATCACAAGGCATAGGGTTTTGGACCTTGTAATTCCTTGTGGAGGACTTTAATAGCCTCTCCATAACAACAAGAGCGAAGAGATCATTGTGTGCACGAAGAAGGATTTGTAAGGCAAGCTTTTTCGATCAGAAAGGGGAATATTTGTTTGAAAAGATAGACCCACCTCCCAATAGTGGTATTAGAGCAGGTTTTGAATTGCTTTTATCTTTTTAATTTATGTGTATTATAAAAGCATGCTTTGGTCATAATTTTTTTTAAATACCAGTATATGATTTATTATGTATAAATCTACAATAAAATTTATTCTAGTTTTTTTTGTTTGCTTTCTAACGATATATTATATGAATTTTTATATATATCATAAAAAATAATATTACAAATTTATTTTATTGAAATTGATATGGGGAAGGAATGGGCTTCAAGCCAGTGCAAACATGTGCATTGGTCCGCAATGTGGTGCCTTATGGATGGCAAGAAAACACAAAAAGGAATGGGGGAAGAAAATGCAACTAGCAGGATTCGAACCTGCACTAACAAAGTCATTGAGATTTAAAAATTATCTTTTAACCACTATACCAAAGAAGCATCTTTAAAATGAAAGTACGGCAGATAATACAGACCAAAATAGTCTAGACACAACTATAAAAGGCCTAATGTGGGAGCCACATGGTGCCAATGGATATATTTTTCAAAACTACATTTTAACCCCATAAATTTTTATTTTTATAGAATGCCCTAAAATTTTTTGTAATTACAATTTGACAAAAAATTTAGAATATTATTTATGTTTTTAGCTTGTTAATATTTTATTAAATTTAGATGCATTATAAATACAGTTAATTAATATGTGAATTAACCACACATTTTTTTTGCTTATTGTTGTATATTAGAAATTATTTTTCTTCTAAAACATATATATGGTTTGAGTGAATTTAGCAATTGTTTGTTAACTTAATTATTTTACATATGTTGTAAAATGCTATGTGCCATATAAGTATATTTAATGGTATTACTTATTTGTTAGGTAAAATTTACAAAATGCATGATATAATTATTTTTTTTATTTGTTAAGTAAAATTGTATGCAAAAAGATAGTATGGTGATTATATGTCTCATTAGTTTTGTAAATGGTGACTAGGTTTTAAGAGAGACTGTTTGTGACTCTTTCAGCTTTTCTTGAAAATTATCGCAGACGTAGGATGCTTTTTCGATGAGACTGTTATAGTCTTTCTTGGAAGCATATGAAAATATAATCTACTTTGTGTGTATAATATGTATATGGAAGTTTTTGATCATCCAAAATAATAAATATGTATAAGCAAAGTACAACATCCCTCTTTTTGTAGATTGATGTAGTAGGTAGTTTATGATGTAATTTATTTTATGTTTGTATTAATGATTGAGGTCATGAAAAGGTATGTAATTTTGCTCTTACTTTACGAATAATATTATTTTGGATATGGGCACCTATAAATATGAATATAGGTTCTTTAGTAGAACTCATTATATTATGTTGTAAGTGTGAGTTGCTACCATGCTTAAAGGTAGTGGGAGTTGTTCCTATAGTTCAAAGTTAAATTGGATTAGACGTTTTAATTGATTCTTATACTATTGATGATAATTACTAGCATGTATGTGAAATTTTCAAACTATTAATATAAGTAAAAAAAATTAAATATGTCTTATCTAAATTGATTAGAAAATTAGATATGTGCCTAATTAAATCTCATGCAATGATGTAGTGATATGACTTCAAAACAAATTATTGCTGATTTGACTAAAGGTGTCAAACTTGATGGCAAAAACTATGATATCTGGCATAAGAAGGTTCAATATTTTCTTAATGAGCAAGACTTGCTCAATCCTCTGACCAAAGAGATGAACCCACCTGAAGTTGAAAACACTGTCTAGCATCACCGTGTCCAATAGGCCTATGACATTTGGTATAAGAGAGACTGTTGTGTGTGCTTTACCATGTTAAGCTGTATGCACAATGATCTCAGTGGGGAGTTTGAGAACTTTCCAACTGCCAAACAGTTGTGGGAACAATTGAAATTCAAGAATGGTGGAACCATAACTGTGAGGCCTTATGCCTTAACACTTAGGTTCAATCAATATGTGATGCACTCCAAGCACACTATGGCTGAACCTAAAGGCTATGTTAGCCATGATAAAAGAGACGAAAGAAGTTTGTTATGATCTCATTGATGAGTAATAGGTCTTAGTAGTCATCAGGTCATTCCTTGAGTCCTCATAGGGTCATCTTAAACTTGTATTAACACACAATGAAGGGATAAAGACTTTTGATAACATTTTCTCGCCATCTAGAGCTTGAAGTAGAGCGTAAAGAAGCTATTTGCAGCATTGCCCTGATAGCTCAAGTTGGAAATCGTAAAGGGTATGTTCCTTAGTGAAAGAGACAACAAAAAAAGAGAAAGACTAGAAATTTAAGGCCCAAAATTGATGGAGTCACCAAATGCCAAAGAGGTAAGCGTGGTGAGAAAAAGGATAAGTCCAAGTTGAAATGCTTTAATTGTGGTAAGAAGGGACATTTTGCTCAAAAGTGCACTAAGTCTAAGAAGGTTCGTCCTCTAAACCACTTTAGAACTTTTGTTTATTCTCAGATGCTTATAGCTTATTCTCTTCTTGGTTGGATGATAGATACAGGGAGCAACCAAGCATATAACCTGCAACCATGCAAGATATGTAGATTACATTGTTTACCATCTGGTAAACACTTTGTCATGATGGGGAATGGAGAACAGGAAAAGGTCCTAGAAGTAAGAACTTGCCAAATCACAAAACACAATAGGCAAAAATGGCTCTTACATGATGTACTTCATACTTCATCCGTACGATGTAATATACTTTCAATTTTAGCATTGATGGGTTTAGGATTTAATTTTACTTTTGAGAATTATAGTTTGTCTATTTTTCTTAAAAACATGTTTTTTGATCAGGGTTATTTTAAAGATGGTTTGATTATGTTAGACTTGGATTCTAGTAATGATGTTGCTTGTGTTTCAAATTCTTCTTTTGATGTTATAAATGATTCTATGAAATGGCATGCTAGATTAGGACATCTTGGGTAAAATAGAATGCCTTGACTGGTTAGAGAAAAGCTATTGAGCTCACTCACCAAAGTTAAACTTCCTACATGTGAGTCATGTCTTACTGGTAAGTCTAGTAGAAAGCCTTTTCAGGAACGCTAAAAGGGCCACCCATTTTTTATAACTTGTCTATTCGGACATTCGTGGGCCTATGAATGTAAAGGCATGTAGTGGTGCGTCCTATTTCATTAAATTCATGGATAATTACTCATGATATGGATCTATATTTCTGTTGTCTCAGCATTTTGAAGCTTTGAATTGTTTCAAATGCTTTATGGCAAAGGTTGAGAATGAGAAAGAATGGTTTTTAGCACTAATAAAGGTCGTGAATATCTATCTGATCAGTTTAAAGAATTATGTGAAGAATAAATACACACGTATTAGCTTTAGGGCCAAGTTTCCCATACTTATAAAATGAGTGACATGCGTACGCTACTTATCCCCAAGGATGTAAGCCTTCCAAATTGGGCTTATTTTCATTCCACAACTCATACGGAGTTGTGGGAACAAATTTTTAAGGTACACGATTGAAGATGTATGTTGCGGTTAAAAGGGTATCCCCCCAAATACTTATTAGAAGGTTGGCTTATGCTATCGTTGACCTAACCATGTCTAACAAGGTACGATTCCTTCTCTCTACAACACTGTTTTGTTACAGTGTTCTAAGTGTTGTTAATTGTTAACATATCATAACATTCTAAGGGCTACATGATGTATGTGGAACATTTTGATGGAGGGCAAACTGAGATGGAATCTTGTGATGTTGATTTTCTAGAAAATGACTTCCTAAGCCTATGTGAGGTTAAAGAAAGCCTTGAGCTTTATAAGATGAAGAGCCTCAAGAAAGTGTATTCCAACATCAGGAAATGAATGTGGAAACACATCTTATCCAAGAGACTGTTAAGGTCAGTGGGAGTACACAACTTGAGCCCCACCAAGATTCTTAGTTACAAAGAAGTGAACGTGGTCAAATGCCACATAAATGATTTGAGATAAAATGTTAGTATTTCTCAAGTATTCCTGTGGATGTTGATGAACCATCTTCCTATGAAGAAGCTTTAAACTCATCATCATTAGACAAGTGGCCTACTGTTAGGGAAGATGAAATGAAATCCATGATTGAAAACCAAGTATGGGAGTTAGTTGACATTTCACCTAGGCACAAGGCCATCAAAAACAAATGGGTTTTGAAGGTAAAGCACAAAGCAGATGGATCAATTGAAAAATAAAAGGCTCGTCTAATGGCAAAAGGCTATACCTAAAAAAAAGATGTGGATTATGAAGAGATGTTTTCTCTTGTGGTGAGATTTGCTTCAATTTACCTTATCTTGGCTATAGTGGCACATCTAGATTTAGAACTGTTCCAAATCTAGATGTGAAAACTACATTTCTCAATGGGGAAATCAATGAGGAGATTTACATGAATCAACCAATTGGTTTTCAAGCCAAAAGGAAAGGAACATAAGGTGTGTCACTTGAAATGTTCTATCTATGGCCTGAAACAATCATCCCAACAATGGTATCTTTGTTTTCATCAAGCCATCATTTTCATAGGCTTTGTGAAAATTGAAGAGGACCATTATGTGCATTTAAAGAGATTAAGGAATAAGTTCCTTATTCTTTCATTATATGTGGATGATATTTTATTAGCTAGGAATGACATGGAGTTAATTGTCACCATTCAGAAGTGGTTATCTTCCATTTTCGAGATAAAAGACATGGGGCAAATTGAATACATCCTCAGGATTAGGATCTCAAGAAATCATTCTAAGAAGTTCTTGAGTTTGTCTCGAGAAAATTACATTTAAATAGTCTCAGAATAATTTCATATGTAGAACTCCAAGCCTATAAACACTCTAATGGAAAAAGGCTTATATCTCAGCTTGGAACAATGTCCTAAAACTGAAGAAGAAAAGAAATGAATGGCAAATGTACCATACGCAATTGCTGTTGAAAGTCTTATTTATGCTATGATGTGCACTCGACCGGACATATGCCTTGCGTTGGTATGGTCAATAGGTACTAAAGTTATCCTAGGTTTGCCCATTGGGCTGCAATCAAAAGGATACTAGGGTATCTAAGAGGAACCAAAAATTTGGGTTTGTGTTATCAAAGTGGAAATCTAAAATTGGTTAGATATAATGATGGTGATCACGCCGGTGACAAAGATGATCAAAAGTTTACTTCAAGATATGCTTTTATACTTGGAGGTGGAGCTATCTCTTGGAGTAACAGGATGCAGCTTTGTACTACTTTATATACCATGGAAGCAGAATATGTAGCATGCTGTGCTGCAGTACAAGAGATGGTTTGATTAAGGAGATTCTTGCAAAGCTTGAACATTACTAGGCATTTTAGTGAAGCTGTTGTATTTTATTGTGACAACACAATTTCCATAGTTTATACAAAGATCTTAAGTATCATGGAAAAACCAAACACATTGATACTCTCTATCACTACATTTGTGACATTATTGTACAAGGTCTTGTTGTGTTGAAGTACATTTCCACAACTAATATGTTAGGAGACCCATTCACTAAACCTATTGTTAGAAATATTTCCAAAGCATATTAAAGGTTTAGGGTTATTATGCATTTGATATTCATGTACTATTATTTTTGAATAATTAATAAATTAAGTTTGTGTTGACTTATTTGAGCAAATGTTATTAATTAATTAGGGCACATATCTAAGGTAATTATTGTCACCTAGCTTTATAGATTATTCCTCTCACATGGGGTAATCACCCTAACATTATGGTAGTGTGTGGGATGAAACTTAAACGATCATAAGGAACCAAGCATTTTGTGATCTCTTTGTCACATGAGTTGTAAACAAGGATCTTAGCAATGCCATTTTGACTTAGAGTCAAGATGAGACTTGTAAGGGTCAGAACATAAATATTATCCACACTCCATGGAGCTAGTAATAACCGAATTTGAATCTTATGGAATTCAAGTCAATCTTTTTTGCAAGGATTGGACTAAGATCTGTATGGTGGTTTTAACCTGCAAATCTTGAATGGAAAATCTACCATAATGTACGTTTCATACTGCATGTGATATTAGTCGACCAATGGAAGGGAGTGATTGAATAGATCCCTGCTTCATCACTGTGTAAGCCTTAAAAACTTATGTAGTCCAAATTTTATATCCTTTGGGACTTGGATCTATGATATGAACTTAAAATTTTGGTGTTGCTACTTTAACATGATTTCCAAAGGTAAAGAATGATGTGATCTAATGAAACATGACTAGGAAAGCAGTCAGATCTTAATGGATTGACATGAGTATCCAAGGAAGAGTCATTATACATCTCACATATATGGTCTATAACTCAATGCTCGAGCGGTTATAAAAACATTAGTTGTTAGATATAACCATGAGTTTATACACATAAAAAGATTCTACAAAGCTCTTACATGTAGGAGGGATTAAAGATGCAAAATCTTATGTGATTACAATGATTTGGGGTATGATGAGAACTCAAGTGATGTTATGTTAGTAAGATGGTAACTTAATATCTCACTGCTCATTGGTATCTTTTTTTTTTTGTTGGTCGCACGTTCTATTTTCCCTGAATGACAATGAACGGAGAATGAGTTAAATTGAGAATGTTAGAAGTTGATGCCAAGGTGTAAGAGTGAGAGATATTACATTTAAATGTGGTGTGCCCACATGACATGCAACTTTGTTAATTTTGTGAATAATTGACAAATATTCAATTAATTAATACTAAACATTATTCTGATATTTCTTAATTGAATAATTAAAAAAATTTAAGATAAGATATAAATTTAAATTTAATTTGTTTAAATTTAAAAAAGAATTATCTATCCATTATATTTAAATTTAACTTGTTTAAATTTAAATAGGAATTAATTACATTAAAATTTAATGTGTTTAAATTTAAAGTAACATCCTATCTCTAAATCCCTAATACGTATATAAATAGTGAACAGATATACTGATTTTTACACGCAATAAAGAGTGGACGTGGATTCTTCTATAAGTCAGAAAAAATAAAAACTCTTTTTTCTTTTTGGCTGTTCATTCTTAAGGCATTATAGTTGTTTTGTAATTTCTTGTGAAGGACTCTAGTAGCCTCCATAATAACATGATCATTATATGCACGGAGGATGATTTATAAGGTAAGCTTTTTCGATAAGAAGGAAGTGAAATATTTATTTGAAAAGGTAAACCCACAAAAAGTAATAAAGAATGTTCAATAGAAAAACTTGAAACTAGATGGGGTCTAAGTGTAATTCAATCAAAATTTTATTGACTCTATATCAGATGGATACCATAGCATAGCATGCAACGATTTTGTTTCATTTCCAGGAAAACAGTGGGAAACTGTTATGGCGGCACATAGTGTTGCTCAAAGTCTCAACGGTTTTTCAAAATTTTTAACCATTAAACTATGGAACTCACGAATAAAGGAGGCTGTAAACCAAAACAGTACCGAAAAAGCCCTTCTTTTCTTTCGCCGAATGAAGCAAAATGGGTTGGAACCAAACAACTTAACCTTTCCATTCATTGCAAAAGCCTGTGCCAAGCTTTCCAATCTAAAATGTTCCCAGAGCATCCACACCCAAATCGTAAAATCGCCATTTGGAAACGACATATTCGTGCAAACCGCAATGGTGGATGTGTACGTTAAATGTGATCACGTGGATTATGCGTACAAAATATTTGAAAGAATGCCTCAAAGAGATGTGGCTGCTTGGAATGCAATGCTTATCGGTTTTGCTCGGTTGGGTTTTCTTGATAAAGTGTTTAGTCTCTTTGGTGAGATGAGGTTTGCTAGGATTCATCCTGATTCAGTCACTGTTGTGGGGCTTAGTCAGGGACTTTCGGTTGCAAGGAGTTTGGAATTACTGAAGGCACTTCATTCCTTTGGGATTCGAATTGGGGTAGCACCTAATGTTACAGTAGCTAACACTTGGATTGCGGTATATGCCAAATGTGGTGACTTGGCATCAGCGGAGAAGGTTTTTGATGAGATTGATATTGCTGTGAGGACTGTCATTTCTTGGAATTCCATGATTGCTGGATATGCAATCTTTGAAAATTTTCTTGCTGCCTTTGATTTATACCAACAGATGCTGGTTGATGGAATTAGGCCTGATGCGAGCTCCGTTGTCAGCCTGATTTCATCGTGTGTGCAACCTGAAGCACTATTTCAAGGAAAGCTAATTCATTCTCATGGAATCCAATTGGGTTGTGATTTGAACTTATCTGTAATTAATACTCTTATATCCATGTATTCCAAGTGTGGAGATATTAATTCTGCAAGATTTTTATTTGATTGCATGTCTGATAGGACATGTGTTTCATGGACTGTTATGATTAGTGGGTATGCTGAGAAAGGGGATATGGATGAGGCAATGACCTTGTTTCATTCTATGGAAAAAGCTGGTGAGACACCTGATTTGGTTACTGTACTTTCTTTGATTTCAGGTTGTGGCCAGACAGGATCCCTTGAGCTTGGAAAATGGATTGACAGTTATGCCAAATCTAGAGGGTTTAAAGATGATGTAATGATCTGTAATGCACTTATAGATATGTATTCAAAATGTGGTAGTATATGTGAGGCTCAAGATGCCTTTCATGCCATGCCTGAGAGGACTATTGTTTCTTGGACAACCATGATCTTAGGTTGCACTGTGAATGGAGAATTTGGAGAAGCTTTGGACCTTTTCCACCAGATGAGGGGTTTGGGCTTCAAACCAAACCACATAACATTCCTTGCTGTCCTTCAAGCTTGCACTCATGCAGGCTTTCTTGATAAAGGATGGGAATTGTTCAATATGATGACCACAGTATATGGTATCAATCCTGGATTAGATCATTATTCATGTATGGCAGATCTTCTTGGACGTAAAGGTAAGCTAATAGAAGCTTTGAAGTTTGTTTTAAATATACCAATTAAACCAGATGCTGGAATATGGAGTGCATTGCTTAGTGCTTGCAAGGTTCACCAAAATGTAGAGATTGGTAAGTATGTAGCAAATCTCCTATTTGAGATGGAGCCTCAAGTGGCTGCTCCGTATGTGGAGATGGCAAACATATATGCATCAACTGGAAGGTGGGATGAAGTTGCAATGATAAGATTGTTGATGAAACGAAGTAATGTAAGCAAGTCTCCTGGGCAAAGCCTTGTTCAAGTTAATGGAAAAACACGTAGATTTACTGTCGAAGATAGAAGTCACCCTGAAAGTGTGCTTATATATATGCTGTTGGATGATTTAGCTTTGCAATTAAAAGATGATGGATATCCCCTGTATTTGGGGAATATTTCTGAAATGGAATTGATTTGAATTTCTATGCTTTTAACATTTACAGAAGAATTCAGTTTATAGAGAGAAACATTCTTATGAGCCATTATTCAAAGTGTATCAAAAGTGGGAGGAAGTAACTCTGCTGTGAAAAGAAGGTTCTCACTGTATTTAGACGGAATTAACAAACACCATCAGATCTAGATTGAAGGAAATAACTACATTAACGGAAGTTGGGGAGAGACACTTGAAAACTGTTGAAATTGAAATCATGTTTGTGTCAGCAGATGGTATCCTAGTGTCCTTGAGAGTGTAAGAGATCATCTTTTTCATTGTTGTTTTATTGTGGTATCATTCCCTTGGCTTATGATGGATTTGGCTTATTTGATAAACTGAAATAACTTAAAATTGGAGGGTGAGAACTGCGGACTAAATGTGGAGCTCTAAAATGCTGGAGCTTTTGTATCCTTTCTGAGTAAGTTAATTAATTGCTTTGGAACTTAGAATTTCTAGTGCTATCAACAAACCATTATTTATATACATTTCGAAGTTCTATTGATTCATTTATATCATTCTCTTCAAGTTATTTGCTGTCTTGACAATGGATTTCTTTTGTTTTTGCAGTTGACCAGCAATTTTCTATGATAATATGAATAATGCTTAATCAAGTTGTTGGGGTGTTTTGGAGTTTGTTTAATTGTTTTGCAAGCGTAACCATGCTATTTTGTTTCTTTAAGAACAGATTGTTAGCAAATATGTTGATATCATTTCGTACATTCCCATTTGTTAATAGACAATTTCTGGGATACACAATTTTCCTGAGATGTGTTTCCATATCTTTGGCCGGTTATAGGAGGCATTAATAGATGTGACATGGATATTGGGAAAGAATTGTTTGGTGGTGTACTGGTAAACTCTATCACACCCATCAAGCCTTTACTCTAATGTCTTGATCATTTCTCTATCTCCTGTCTCCTTTTGGTAATATTTTGTTCCAAAATAAGTAATTTATGCATGTATGCTGAGTCATGCAGTATCTGTTTCTTAAAATGCTACCTGGTAAACCTGAATTAATTTTTAATTTCTTAATTCCTCTTTGTAGCTGATATGTTACATCCGTGCTCCCATATAATGCAATTTGTTGTTGGCACAGCATTAATGTTACAGTTAAAAGAATGTCTTGAGAAAGATGTCCTGAAGGAATCGTTTCCTTTTTTATCATTTATGCTAAATGTTACATCTTGTACTTTCTCTCTTATGGCCTTAAACCTGGTTTTCGTGATGTTGCATTTATGGTTCCTTGGCACTAGTAATGGTTTGATGGTTTGACCCACTCCAACAAACTTGATTTCATATCATCATAGTTCATTCTGGACGGCTATTTTTCACCTTCAATTCCTCCATGGAATGCCATTTCATTGCTGCAAGAATAAGAACAAACTTTCCTTTAAAATGAAATAGGGAATTTCGAATTCACCTAAATACATATTGTATTGAATTTTAATTAGTTTTTACATGATGTTTACTTTCATCCTTTCTATTTATTTAACAAATCAAATTTATATTCTCAAATATAGCATTTATTAATTTCAATTATTATATTCTAGCCAATAGGAAAAAAGATGAATTATTTTGAAGTATGTAAGTGTTATCCGCTGCACTTTAATTTTTTACCTTGTTGGGAATTGGTTATTTTCACAAAATTTTGTGCAATTCATGCTAGATGCATATAGGTTTCAAACATGTTAATCCATAAACATGAATGACATTTCATAAAATTTTGAGGAAGTCTTCTGTTTAATACTTTTACTTAATTGTCATATTTGTTTTACAAGTTTAAAGTGTCATAGAGAGTGGACAAAGTATGAGCGTTGAGTGTCATATATCTATACATAAATATAAAGATTTTTCGGCAATTTATAACTTCATGAAACCAAAAATCTTAACATGGCCACTTTGTTTTTCTTTTTTCTTAATATTTCAGTTTTAAAGGTATTTTTTAATTGTTTTATTGTCACTTGATTTTACATTTTTTTTGGGTAGAATTTTAAGGAGTAGGAAAGGGAGGAAATTGGAGGCAACCATTGAAGAATGGGGGGCAGAGGGGGAAAAGCTAGCCCACACACCATTACTCTAGCTCGCACAAGGCATTGAGGCAGTAGGACCACTTGTGAGCCTACCAATCGCACGAGATTGAGTGTGTTAGCCATAGGAGTGTATAGTGCCACGGGGTCAAAATCGATATGCCGTTATAGCCCATGTAATAGACTGA
>NW_018397282.1:802213-866630 GCF_002168275.2 Theobroma umbraticum
TACGGGGAGTGGTTTGAAGAACCACCATGTGACAATTTGTATCAAAGTAGTTACGATCAGTTGCAAGTCAACGAGTTTTGTTAGGTTCAGTTGCAAGCTTGACAGTGTGCAAGCAATAAGAAATGATTTGAGGTAAATAATGGCATATTAGTAGGTCAAACCAATCGAAACCCACACTTAAGGCAAAGGAAACTTGTGGTGCCAATATGAAGGCCAACTCATGCTCTTGAGACCTTGTTGTTTAAGGTTGAAGTGATAGTCAAGGAAATGTGAGATCAACTTGATGTGCATAAAGAGCGCATGGAAGAGTTCAACTCAGGATGAAGAGCTTAAAAAGAGGTCTAAGAGATGGTAAAGGAAACCCTTGAGGATGTGATTGAGAAAAACTCTTAACTTGAGAGCATAAAAAATATCTTGAGGCATGAGTTAGAGGAACTAAGGACAGAGGTCCATTTTGCATGGGTTAAAGAAGGCCACGGGGCTATTGCAAAACCTGAGGTAAGGCTTGAGGTATCGAAGCTAAGGGTGTTCCACGACAAGAGAGATGCTCAAGAAATAAACAATTTCCTTTGGGGGCTGGAGCAGTATTTTAAGGTTGAGGACTATTACGGATGACCGTAACATCCATGTATCTAGGAGATACAACATCGCTTTGGTGGAAGAAACGATGTGATGAGAGGCTTAGGGGAGCCTCAATGCTCACATGGGCTTGTTTTCAACATGAGCTATGCCAACAATTTACCTAAAGTATGCTGAGGATTAAGGTCAAAGTAGTGTGGGAAAATATGTGAGTATGTGAAGGACTTCAGTGACTTAGCACTACAAATAGGTGACTTTGGTGAGAAGGAGGCATTTTTTGCTTTCATGAACGGCTTGAAGCCATCAACCAAGCAACAGTTGCAGAGGAAGGGTATGCAGGACCTCACTTGGGCAATGGCAATGGCAGAAAGCCTAGTAAATTACTCTCGATCGGACAAGGATAAGTCTTTGCCTTCCAAGCCCAAAGACAAATGGAAAGGTTGGGCAGATAAAGGTGAGCATTCCAAGGATAAAGGCAATGGTGATGGCAAGCCACAACATCAATTGAAGGACAAGTCTACTTGGAATAAGATAGTAAGCCTAAGAACTATTTCTTGTTTGATGGCCCACAATGGGTTGAAAACTATCCCAACATATTAAATTGGTGGCAATTGCCTCGAAAGAGGATCAATATTAGGTTGAGATAGTTGAGATGGGATCGATGCTACCAAGGGCAATGAGAAAATTTAACAGCCAAGCCAAGGGGCTCATGTGTGCAGAAATGGTAATGGTTGGCTAGCAAGTTGAGGCTCTAATGGACATAGGTGTTTTTGACTTGTTTGTGTCCAAGCAAGCTGGTGCATGGCTAAGCATAAAGGTAAATACTATTGGGGGTTGGATCAAAACACTGAGCTCAAAGAAGATGCAAACCAAAGGCATTGTCAAAGGTGTGGATGTGCTATTGGGTGAGTGGTATGGGGTAGAGAATATAGAAGTCCTTCCTATGGATGACCATGACATGGTTATGGGGATCAGATTCTTGTACAAAATTTAGACATTGTTAGTGTCGCATGCTAATTATGTTTGCATCGTAGACCCTTGGATGTAGTGTGTGGTGTTAGTCAAGTGTGACTGTGCCCAAGAGGCTAAAATGCTGTCAGCCATGTGACTAACTAAAGGTGTGAGCAAGGGTAAGGAGACCTTTGTTGTTGTGTTGAGCTTAGAATACACTCTAGGTGTTGTGATTGAGGCTCCAACAGAAGTTCTTGAGGTACTAGAGTAGTTTTGAGATGTAATGCCTGTCAAGTTGCTGACCTATTTGCCTTTTGCACTAAAGATAGACCATCACATTGAGTTAGTGCCAAGAGCCTAGTCGCTTGTAAGGGCATCTTATCGAATAGACCCCCTTGAGTTGGTAGAGCTAAGGAAGTAGCTCAGGGTGCTTACAGTTGCCAGTTTCATCAAGCCATTGAAGTCTCTATTTGATGCTCCGATTTTGTTTAAAAAGAAATTTGATGGCTTTTTATGGCTATGCATAGACTACAAGGCTTTAAACATGTTGACTGTAAAAAACAAATACCTAATTCCACTCGTAGTCT
Source organism: Theobroma umbraticum (assembly GCF_002168275.2). Lineage (NCBI taxonomy): Eukaryota > Viridiplantae > Streptophyta > Magnoliopsida > Malvales > Malvaceae > Theobroma > Theobroma umbraticum. Next base: position 804,331 of record NW_018397282.1, read on the forward strand.
ATATGTTTGATTAGTTAGGGGATGTTAAATGGTTTTCTAAGTTAAACTTATGGTCTAGGTATTACCAAGTCAAGATAATAGAAAGGGGCATTGACAAGACCACTTGTGATATTAGATATGGCTTGTATGAATTCTTAGTGATGCTGTTTAGACTGACTAATCCCTTGGCAACCTTTTGCATGCTCATGAATAAGGTACTACAGCTGTTCCTTGACAAGTTCATTATAGTATACCTTGATGATATTGTAGACACTAATTTTGTTCAAGACTTAACTTATTTTTATTTATTTATCTTCACTTTGTTTTTGGTTTATTTTCCATTTTAAATTTGATTGATCTTTGGGTTGTAGGAATTCTGGGTTTATAATCCAAATGGGTTCATAAAACAAATGGATCAAAATTTAGTAAGGTAATGGTATTGGGTTTGTAAGCCAATAAACAATAACAATAAAGCAAAAACACATAAACAAAGACCAAACGAAACAAAAAAGGAAAGTGAATCAAAATCAGAACAGTTGGAAAAAAAACAACAACAAAAGGAAGGTAAGATTAAAAGAAAAAGATCAATTAAAAAAGGAAAAAGGATCAATGAATCCCTAAAATCCTTCACAAATCAAAAGGTTTTATATCAAAAAAATCCTTCCAGGAATAAAATAAAAAAAACAAAAATAAAGTCAAAGATTTGTAATTAAATCAAGAATATAAAAAAATACCTATAAAACCTAAAAAAAAAAACATAGCAACACACACAGAAAAAAGGAGACAAAAATTACACAAGAAAGATTAGTAAAAAAAGTGTTTTTGGTTTTTTGGGGTTTTGAAATTTTTAGATTTAAGTTTAGGAATTTCGGGGAAGTTTTAGAGAAAACAAGTTTGATTAAAAAAAAAGATTGGCTTGAAAGGGTCTTTGGGGTTGAATTTTGGTGAGATTTCGACACCGATGAACGGTGGCCAAAGGTGGAGAGTGCAGTGGCCGGTGAGATTCTAATAATTGAAATTTGGAAAAGAAGGCAAAGGAGAGGGTTTTTTTTCTTTTTTGTTAGAGAAAGAAGGATAGCATCAGCACTAGAGAGAGAAAAATATGATAAGAGTGTCTTAGGCTTTTTAAGAGAGTATTTTATACCTTATTAAAACGACACAATTTTGATAATGGAGCATTTGGACTTTGGGTTAGTTGCGATGGGCCACTTTTGATTAAGCCCACTTATTAAGCTTGCTTCCTGGGTTGTTAGATTGATAGGTTGTCAAAGCCCATCTTACTTGGATCTTTAGATATTTGATTGTAGCTCACTTGACCAAACCCACTCCTTGTTGGTCCACCTACTAAGTATGGGCTTGAGCCTTCATGTTTCTCATTTTATTTATTTATGTTTATTTATTTTATTTTATTTTATTTTCTATACAAATGAAAAATAAAATAAAATAAAATAAAAATAAAGTTTTGTTTTAAATCATAATTAGGCTAGGATGAAATTCTTACAACTATAATTAGTAGAATAAAATCATAACAATAAAAATAGCAAAGATTTGTAATTATTTAAAAATAAATCTTTTAAATGGAATTTTAAGGGAAGTTGTAAGGGATAACTTTTCTTAAAATTTTCAGAGTAAAATTAATTATGGGACCTCACCACAAGGGTTGGGGGTAATCCCATATATATATTTACCAAAAATGTTTATTTCTAAATAAGTAATAAGAACATAGAGAAATAAATACTTTAGATTTTGTAAATATAATTTCATAATGAATGCTAAATATATAATAAATGGAAGTCTTTTGATAATGAAATTTCAAGAATGTTATAAGGGATAACTTTCTTGAAAATTTTTAGGTGAAAATCTTTTTAATTTTAACAAAAAGGTTGGGGAATTTAGGAAGAATTTCAAATATTAAAGGACATTTTATTTATTTTAAAGTGGTAATAAATTAGAGAAATTATTAAGGGAAATAAATTGGGATATGCAAATAAAATTAATTTATTAAGGCTAAAAAGAAAACATATAATTAATTAGGTATCATTTTCAATGGGCGTTGTGAGGGTGCTACTCCCTTCGCCACACGTAATTGTGCTTCCGAACCTAATTGGTTTCGTAAACCAGAACCTATGTTTTTATTGAACTTAAGTCAAGCCTAAGTTCTCATTAGAAAAATAAATTCAATTAGGTGGTCAATTACACCTATAAAAAAAAGATTGATGGTGACTCCTTTTATGTCAAATAGCTGAGTTTTAGGACTCATACATTATAATAGCTTGGTGACTCCATTGTGGATGTAGAAAGTCAAGCCAATAATTAAATATGTGACATCTTAACCTTAACTAGTTAATTTTAATTTGATATTCTAATTCATTTTCTTTTATCTAACTTTGATTGTGTATATTTTCTAATTATTTATGGCTAATGAAAAATTTTGTACGCCCTTTCGCATGCACTACCTTTTTGCATACATGTATGAGATTTATACCCAAGTTTTATCCTATTTTGAAGGAAGTAGAGTGCGTTACTCTTCTGAGGTGATAACCTTTGTGTGGGCACGCGAAACACTTCCACTCAAATTGAATCCTTTTTGTTGGAAGCCTATAATGGGTGAGGATTGGGGTGCCTTACTAGTCCTAAGTAGATGATAATAAAGAACAATTTGGGAACTTTTAGTTTTGTGTGAAACTATGCGCAACATATAAAAGTCCATAAAGGACTAAGCCTAGGTAGAACCTCGCCAAACTCATAAAAGAATACTCATGTAAGTACACATGAAGGGACATTTTGGCCATGTAAATACTTGTTGAACTTTGTTTTATGGTTGTTTGATGATTGTGTATTAACATCATTTTTCACATAGAGATATTTGTGATGTAATAGAGTATAGTAGAAAAAACCCAAGTTACATCCACAAAGCGACCACTGTGTTTCATATCCACCCCTATCATATGTGAAGATGATTTGGATGTTAAGGCTCAATCAGAACAGATTCAGGATGTAGAGGGTGATTGTCTGAAAGAGGGATATGTCTCTAGCCTTCCTGCTTAGGTTCATATTGATCTTTAGCAGAATGACCTCACAGATTTAATCAACATTGGGAAATGTGGGGGAAATCTAAACAATAGGAGAAGTGTGGGCATATTGCATCACTCCTTCGCATACCTATTGATGACCAAATGATTAAAGCCATCATTCAATTTTAGGATCCCTCATACAAATGTTTCATCTTCAATGAAATGGATATGACGTTAACAATTAAAGAATACTTAACTTTACTTTGCATACATCTTCCAAGTGCAAACAAGAATTACTTGAGATGACAAAGGACAAGTTATCTTAAAAATATTGCAAAAATCATGGGGATCAGTGTGTAAGAAGTTGACATAAATGTTAAACAAAAAAGAGATAGTATTTGTATTCCATGGGAGTTTTTTCATAGTGGCATCATGAAGCATTTAGAAGATGAAACAAAAATGAGTATTATGGCATTAGCTATCTATAGGATGGTTATATTTCGAAAGGTTTTGGGACATATCGAGGTAGCAGTGGTGGATTTCTTTGAGCAGGTCAAAAATAAAATTAATCCATCATTGGCAATTTTAGTAGAGACCTTTAGATCACTGAGCTACTGTCGACGGAATGGAAAAAGCATTTGATTGGATGTGCACAGCTATTGCATGTGTGGATAAAAGGCCATTTTAAGTGTGAAAAGGATAAGTTCCAAACACCATATCTCATCCACCAGTATTCCTATTAGAGAATTTTGTCAAATTGAATGGCCAGAAACAAAATCCAATCAAGAATGGATCTCGAGACTATGAGGCCTCACGAGACAACAAATGGTATGAGAGCACCATGGATGGCATTTCAATCAATGTTGTATAGTAGTGAAAATGAAATATCAGTCCCTCTTTTAGGATTATGGGGGGTAATTAGTTATGCCCCACTTAAGGTACAGAGACAAATGTGGTCTGACCAATTTGTCCCAATGACTCATAAGCTTGATAAAGTTGAGTTTTCTTATGGTGAGCGAGGGTCGTTAAAGAAAGTTGAGAAGATTATTAAGGCATGGAAACAAGCTAGTTGAATAAAATCAAGAAGATTCAGTGATAAGGTTACACCAAGATATTTGGTGTGGCATGAACGCAAAATTAAAGCCATCTTGTTGCTTTCCTAACATGATTTTATTTGTTCAAGATCTCAAGATGTCCCTATCACCAATTTATAACTTGAGGTCAAAAGAAATAGATTGAAACATGAGAATGAAGAACTCATGAGAAAAATGCAAAAATTGATAGGTGAAGCTAAGGAAGATAAAAAGAAGATTAGAAAATTGCATATAGAAAAAAAGGCATGGAAAGACATGTTTGATGGAGTAAATAGTACCTTTAAATCAACGATTCTTGAACTTAATGTGCTACAAAAGGAAATTGATCAAATTGCAAGCAAAATGTCAAGTAATAGGAGAACATAAGAATTCCCTCCACGATTCTGTTCATGGTTTGGGGCATAAGCTACACATCCAACAAGGAGCTAACCAAGTACTCCAAGGAGAGTGTGGGCAACTTGAGCATACTATTTGAATACTTCAAAGAGAGTATGACTTAATCCAAAAAAAATGCCATTCATTTCAAGCATATGCAAGAATAAGGAATGTAAGAGAGGCTTGGCAACATGAATTTTTTAAGAAACAAGCCCAACTCGAGCATCTTGCGAGATTAATCACCAAGACAGTTTTAATGGCAAGAGATATGGCTAATAAGATGAAAATCCTTAAAGGAGAAGTTCACCCAATGGGAGTAGGTGGACAATGCATGATCGACTTTTTGGATAAAGCATACGCTGAACATTGACATGTTGGTCATTTTATCTAGATTGTACTAAGGATGGAAATAGATGTAAACAATCTTTGAGATTAATCAAAGAACCTCGAAACACATTCATTTGTGCATCATGTATTCATAAATATTCATTCATGCAATCATTCAATCATCATAACATTTCGTACTTAAACTCCAACAAAGAACAATTTAGATCAATGTCAAAGATTCACTTAAAATCCGTCAAAATAATCTAAAATTCTCGATAGATCAAAAATATAATTTCAATTTCATAAAATTTTTTAATATTAGAATTATTCCTTACAGTAGCTTAGAGCTTAAAAGATTTATCTTATGAAAGTTCATGCCAAAATCAATTTAACTTATAGGCAAAACATTACTCTTTATTGAATTAACCAATCTTTTCCTCATTATAGATTTCCAAACCATCTATCCTATCAAGATTCATATCAAAATCACATCAAGTTATAAATATAACATTATTGTTCTTCAAATCAATCAATCCTTTCCTTACCACAAATCCCTTTTTCCTCACCATCGATTTTTGAATCCCTTTTCTAAGCATCAATTGAACTTCTTATTTAATTATCAATTTGACTAAAGACTCCAAAATTCATATGTTATTAACCGGGCTCTGATACCACTTAATTTGTCATGCCCCAAACTTAAGGTTTTAGGACATAATAGACCTCACATACTTATGAGACAAATCCTATAAGCATGTAAGGTAACAATATCATACTTAATCAAATATATTACCTCCACAATCTTTTCAAAATTTACACTTTACAAAACCTCAAGTTTCTAAATAAATTATTAAAATACAATTCTCTAAAAGATATAAATTTCTCATCTAGCTAACATCTGTTTAACAAACTAAAAACTAAATACTCACATCAAAGCTTATAATTACCCAAGGGCATACATTAATCTTGCTAACCAAAACTCCATCCAAGCAAGTCTAACTCCCAAACATGCAAAGATGTTGAAATCTATAAAATGATGAGAATTAGTAGAGTGAGTACAACCGTTCAACAAGTAACTAGCATCCCTTTAGCCGAGTTAAGCATGCTTAAAACATTTAGGTCAAAATTACTAATACATAAATAGGCATTAAAATAGAATTTTAGGTAACATCATTCAAAAACATATATTTCAAAATTTCATTTTGAATTTAGAAAAGTCAATGTAATGTTGCTTCAGAAAACATAGTTAACAAAAACTTGAAACTTTTAGATAACAGAATAAAACATAATTTCACATTGATTTCATATTTAAATTGGTCTCCTGTGACATGCAACTGCCACACTTAGCTCCTACATCATATGTTAAAAAGAATCAAAACCACGATTAAATCCAATGGCATGGGTCAAAAGTTTATTGAAAGCAACCATTGATTGTACTTAACAAATATCATAAATACCACTATTTTGTAACTGATGGTGCAGTTGGGAGATTAACTTCTAATTATAAAATACATGTCAACATGGCCAACATTTAATCCCTATTGGCAGGGTCAAAGCATATCATACTATAAGACAAAATGAAACTTGTATTTTTAGATTTTTCAATTTCAAAAAATAATATATCCGCTTTCTCTAAACATATATCTTGCACATAAACAATATAATCATTTCAAACTAAGTATTCACAAAGATAGTCATATATCTATGCATTAAATAAAATTATATTCAAATTTTAAAATTAGAAATCATGCTTTGCATAATTCATATTCTAAATCCAACATACAAAAATCATATATAAACATTTTGCATGCTCAACTTGATTTTACCAAATCATAGGACAAAATGTATTAATATAATATATGATATTCCAACTCACATTGAGGCTAAATTTTTGGGTGTAAAAACACTAAAAGATCTCAGTCACTTACCTGATTCGTTAAAATCAAAATCAAAAGACAAAAAGTCTAAATCCTTTTGAAACCTATTAATTTAAAAGACTCGAAATTAAAAACTAACATTAGTAACTTATCAAAATGAACCATGACTCCCTGCTAGTCATTTAAAGCATTTAAGGTGTAGTATCTATTTTGCTAACCAAAACTAATTTTGATTAAAATAAAAATTGATTTTCTTTAATAATTTATAAATACATAAAACATTCAAAACTTAGAAACTCATAGGTTAAAATTCAAAATTAGTAGCAATTATAAATTTTGATGGAAATACTTCAAATGCTAACTAAAACTTGACTCTTGAATATTGTTAACGAATTTTTTGAAATTTGCCAATTGAAAAAAATAATTTTTCAAATAAATATTTATTCATAAAAAACTTTAACTAAAATTCCAATAGCTTAAATTTCTGCAGTTTCTATCAAAATAGTTCGAATATAGGTCAAGAATAATTTTCAAAATAACTAAAAATGAATTTTCATAAATTTTTAAAATTTTAGATTGTCATGACCATTTGGCTTACTTCAAGTACTTACAGTTTACAACTTAAGTTGAAACCAAAGGTTTATTAAACATCATATTGAACCTCACATAACATAATTTAAAACCCAAATTTGATTCAGAAATAAATATCATTAAAAGCACAATTTTCAGATGCTGAAATTTACAAAATCATCACTGAAATATTCAAAATTTTGGATTTTCAGATTCAACAAGTCTACTTTGAGGCTTCAATTCTCTTAACACAGAAAGTCCCTAACCGAGTCATTAACACCAAATTAACTATCATATTTCACACTACAAATGCCCTCAAAGAAATGACTCAAAAAGTTAACTAAATATGGAGTTTTGATAACCCAAATTTGGGTAGTCAAAACTATTAAAAATGGGTTTTTAGTCAATTTTAAAAATTAATATCTTCTTACTCACAAAGCCAACCGAGAGGCTATAAAAATCATTGGAAAGATCTTTTCAAGACCTTTTCTTTTTTTGGTATCCATCATGCTACCAAAAGTCATTGAAATAGGATTAGATTTGAACGCAAGTTAAAGAAACATAAACTAATCTTAGGGATTTTTATTTCGAACTTTGGAAAAATACAATTTTCATAAGTTAAAGGCTAATCATATCTTAATAGCTACTTTTTTAAATAGATTTGTCCTTTTTCTACCTTTTTTTTCTTCTTTAGGATTAGTTTCTCCAAAATGGTTTTCTTCCTTTGACTAATTTTCTAATTGTTATTTCTTCTTTTCTCTTAAACGAGTCTTACTGCTTTTCATTTTAAAACTAGCATAAACTTCTGGTTAAATGCGATAAAATAAATTGACCTTAACTTTCTCAGAAGTCAATAAAAAACTGATCTTAACCTTTGACTATTCTCCTTTAGACGTGTAAATTGCCTTTATTTAATTGTGTGATAATGTAATTTGATGCTAACAAAACTACTATATTTGCTTAAAGACCCCTTATTCTTTTTTCTCTTCGTTAAGAAACCCTAAGGTTATAACTACAATTATAAAAAGATTGAACTTATTTTATATGTATTTATTTAATATAGCCTATAAGTTAGTGGTTACATTTTTTTATATAAAAAAATTAATTAAGTAGAATACATTTTTACGGGTATTACATTAGTAAACCCTAATGAAGTTATAGTTGACCTTAAGGCAGAACATTTGCAAGAATCAATGATTTAAGAAACCATAGTCGACCCTTAAACGCCTATAGTCGATCATACCAAGCCAAACTTCAAAAATCACAAGCTTTTAGGAAGTGGATCGAATAAAAGACCTCATAAGTCAAGTATGGAAGCCCTACTTCAAGATTTGAAGAAACTATAGTTGACCCTAAGAGCATAATAGTCAACCTTACAAGCACAACAACAACAAAATTTGATTCAAACTTGTGTTTAACCGCTCCAAACATCGTTGAGACTATAAAAAGCCACCTTTGACTTATTTTAAAGTAAAAGAAGACAACACAAAAATAGAAAAACCTGAGAAAGACACTTAAGCTTATCTTTCCTTTCTAGCATTCATCTTAGTCTTCCAACAAGCACTCAAAGCCATTCAAGCTCACTTACTTGAAAATCCTTGAGCTGATATTTGTAAGATTATTTCTTCTCTTTGAACACTAAAGCTAAACCTTTAGCAGTCAACCTTTGTGAGGCAAATATTTTCTATTACTCCCTTGTACACACACTTGTAAAGGTTCTAGCTTAACCTTAAAAAGTTAGTGTGAGGGTTATGACTTGATCCTGTAAAAAGAAAATCGTTTGATCTCGTGAAAAGCAAGTGTAAAGGTTATCACCTGATCGCGTGAAAAAGTCAATGTAAAAGGTTATCGGTTTATCGTTTGATCCTTTGAAAAATCTAGTGTAAAAGTTATCACTTGATCTCGTTGAAAAATAAAAATCCTTTTAGTGGATTGAAACACCTTGGTGAGTCAAGGGCATGGATGTAAGTATTTAATTAAGCCAAACAACTATAAAAATCCTTGTGTCTTGATTTACTTTTATGCCTTGTGGTTTGTTATTGATATTTACTTTAATGAAAAATCACTTGCTTTGCTTTTGACATAAAAAGAAAATTTGTTCTTTAAAAAAGGATTATCTTTCATTGAGCTTGCAAAGGAAAATTTTAAAATACCAATTCACCCCACTCTTGGTATTTATTGCATTGAGCTTACTATACTAACAATTGGTATCAAAGCTAAGGCTCAATTTTTGCAAGTCTAACAACCTTGAGCGATCCATTGTATGATAGCTTAAATGATCAAAAATGGAAGTTACGACAACCATGCTTGGTGAAGGACAATCAATCTAAAGCTCAACTCTTTTTGTAGGTACCAACTATCTTTATTGGATGAAACATATGGAAATGTTCATACAATCTATGGACCTAGATGTGTGGAATGTTATATGAGATTATCTTTATGTTCCATAAAAAGAAGTAGAAGGAAAATTAGTGGTTAAGTCTAAGAAGTAGTGGAATGATAGAGATAAGAAACTAATTCAAACTAATTGTGAAGCATATAATACATTTTTTGTGTCTGAGGTGTTAGTGAGTTCAACAAAGTCTCTATATGTGAAAATGCTAAAAAAATATGGGATACCTTAGAAACCACTTATGAGGGTTTAGCTAAGTTAAAGAATCCAAAATTAGATTACTTACATGTGACTATAAGCATTTTAGGATGAGAGTTTTCCATGATTATCTAGACAAATTCGTGGTTATATACTTGGATGACATTGTGGTGTATAGTTCCACATTAAAGGAACATCAAGAGCATTTGTGACAAGTATTTCAAAGGTTATGAGACAACCAACTGTATGTGAAAAGAGAGAAGTGTGCATTTGTGAAAACTTGAATTCTATTCCTAAGCCATATCATTGAGCAAGGTCACATTCAGATGGATATGCAGAAAATTAAGACAATCAAGGAGTAGACGACTGCTAAGAATACAACTAAACTTTGTTCATTCTTAGGGCTAGCCAACTATTATTAGAGATTTATGGGGAGGTGTTCAAAAAAGACAGTGATACTCACGAAACTACTGAAAAAAAAAAGAAAGAAAAAGTGGAGTTGGACACCTCAATGTCAAGAAGCTTTCGAAGACTTGAAAAAAATGATGATGATGGGCCTTGTCTTGGCATTTCTGAACATGGAAAAGCCTTTCGAGGTACAAATAGATGTATTGGACTTTTCTCCTAGAGGAGTATTATTACAATAAGAACATTACGTCAGATTTGAAAGTAGAAAGTTTAACAAAGTTGAAAGAAACTACACAATATTAGAAAAAGAACTCTTGGTAGTAATTCATTGTTTACAGGTGTTGCGACATTACTTGTTAAGGTCTCAATTCATGGTTAATACAAACAACCCTACAGTCAGTCACTTTCTCATAAACTCATGGTAAAGTAAGCGAAATGGCAAGAGTCCTTAGCCGAATTTGATTTTTATTTCGAGCATAAAGTCAGAAATGCTAAGCAAATGGCAAACGCCTTGAGAAGAAAGGCCAAATTTTTAGCTCTCAAAGTGGTAGCTCCAATAACAAGTAGAGTGACATGAACATCTGCAACCTTATTGAAAAGAACTTAAAAGGAAGCCACCAGGCCATCGCCATTATGAAATTAGTGGATAATGAGAAGTCAAAGTATTTTTAGGTGAAAAATCGACTACTACTGACTAAAGGGCCACATATGTTTGTTCTAAAGGCAGGAAAGTTGAGACAAAAATTGATGTAAGAATGTCACGATACTCTTTAGGTAAGACATCCAGGTTGACAGTGTACCATTGCATCATTAAAATAGGGTTACTATTAGCCATATATCTAGCAATATGTGATGGATTATACCAAGGTATGCCTTATTTGCCAACAAGACAAAATGGAGAGACAAAAGCCAGCGGGAATGCTTAAACCTTTCCCAATATCGACCAGACCTTAGGAAAACATTTCCTTTGACTTTATAGTAGGGCTCCCCAAAGTTGGAGATATGGTATCAATTTTGGTGGTAGTGGATCGTTTTTCAAAGTATGTTATATTTATCCTAGTCCAGAAGTTTGGCTCTATAGAAGACATGGGGCGTATGGTTTTTCAACATGCGGTGAAATATTAGGACATCTTTCAGATCATCATCAATGATAAAGATCTAAGGTTTATTGGTTTCTTTTGGAAACAACTCTTCAAGTTGTAAGGTTAGAACTTAACATCTCCTTCAATTATAATCCCTAGACAGATGGCCAAATGGAATGCTTTAATGGATTATTAAAGGAATATTTGTGACATTTTGTACAAGCAACTAGAAAAATTGGCTTACTTTACTGGATGTGGCTCAATTATGTTTCGATTCTCAAAAGAACTTTTTTGCTAACAAAACCCTTTTAAAGTCGTCACCAAGTAACAACCTAAACTTCCTCATACCTTCGTGAAGTCATATCAAGGGAAAACCCCCTGAGTCTTTAACTTTGCTAAATAGTGGAGACAAAACATGGAGATTACTTAAGCATATCTATAGAAAGCCTTTAGCCACATGAAGAAGTAAGCAAATAAAGGTCGAAAAGCATAAAACTTTAAGGTGGGTGACCTTATGTTAGTGAAATTGGAACTCAAAAAGATCAAATTCCTAAGATGGATAGATTAACGACTAACACAGAAGTATGAAGAGTTGGTAACGATCATTGCTAAGGTTAGGAAGACCTTTTACAAGATTGATCCACCCAAGTGGATAAAAGTATACTTAGTATTTGACGCTAGTAACTTGAAGCCATTCCATGTAGATTTAATAGATGCAAGCAGAAGTTAAGCCATAAGAGCTACCATCATAGTGTTGAGTAAAAGAGGTTCATGTAAAAAAGACCACGTTAGTCTCCTAACGACTAACACATGAGTATTTAGTTAAATAGGAATGTCTTGGAGCAGATGAAATCACTAGGGAGAGAAAGACTTATGTACCTTCAAGTAGAAGATTAAAGAAATCCCAGGCAACCAGACAGGTGCCCGATAGGCCCAAGCTTTATTGGGCATAACGTACCTTGAGTGGGGGAAGATGTCATAAGCCACCTTTGTGTAAGGCCATGACGGGTTAGAACTATCTAGGAAACTAAGTCCTTTCTTCCTTAAGAGGAAATGTCACATCTCATTTTGTGGTGAAATATGACTAGTGCATGAATCTAGATAAGTATAGCCCATTAGGTCCAAGCAAGCCTTTATAACAGTCATCATGCACAATACATCCTAGTTGTATAGGTGGCACATCAACCTCACTCACAAATCCTAAAGTGTTCCTACCCTACTTCGGCTAATTATGATCAAGCCCCACTATCGTCATAGGATTCTTCAAGCTTAGGAACGTTTTCATCTTTATCTTACATCACAAACAAATAACATTTTTATAAATCATCATCATATGCTCAGCCTATAGTTTATATGAATATTTCAGTACATACATCTCATGGCATGTATTTCATAATAACATAAATCGTTCACAGGCTTAGCCTACATTGTACATGATATGCTCAACACATACAACTCATGGCATACATGTCATAATCTCATAACTCATCCATATACTCAGCCCATAGTGTACATGACATTCTCAACACATATATCTTATGGCATACATGTTATAATCTCATAAATGGAACTCATGCATCCATCATACCTTACATGCTATGTCATGTCGAGCATGTACTTCATACCATTCATCTCTTTTGAAGGAAAACATTTGATAGGGCTTGTCCCCCTTTGTTGAAAACTAATACATAGTAGCATATTTGCATATGTAGTAGATTCAAAAATGATTTGAAAATCATTGTGTCAACATATCACAAATCATAATCAAATCTAATCTTTTGAGCATTTCTTTCAAAACTTCATAGAAACCTTATAGTTCTAATCCTTTGATAAGCCATTTATGAAAACAATATTGCAACATGCTTAAATAATTATTTCCATAGAAATCATGCTAGCTTTACATATTAAAATACTTAAAAAGGTGTATCCACTCACTAAAGTAGAGACTCGATTTTCTAGCTCCAATCACAACTCTATTTTGACATACTCCGTGGAGTTTTCAAGTGTAACAATTATCACAATCATTTCCTAAAATAAAAATCTCATAATAATTATTTTAGTTGCTTTCAAAGCTATTTACTTTTAGCTAAACTAATTTTCTAGCTAAAACCCATACTTAGAAGCTCATAAATCTTTCATCCTTACCTTAAGTAAGCTTAGATGCTTAAGAAAATCACACAACCTTTATGCTTAAATCACCAATAGAAAATCTGGGTAATAAAATCATATTGTTAGAAACTAGAAATCAAGATTTAAAGTTTTCAGAGCTTAAAAATGTCACCTTTTTCATAACAACTCAAAACCAAATCATTTAATCATAAAAATGAAGATTTCAATCAAAATGAGTTGAAAGGACTTGAGTTGAGAGAAATACCTTAGGAAAACAATTGAAGATTGAAAACCCTCAAAGAAAGTGAGATATTTATAGTTTTAAGTGAGAAAAATTGTTTTGGCCCTTTTATCTTTTTGAAAACAGCAAAATGTATTGATACATTTGGTTTTGAAAAAATTGTATCGATATATTACGAACATATATCGATATATAACCATATATATCAATACATTATGAATACATATCGATACATTTGAAACAAAATGAAGCTTTTGAGACAGATTACTTATAAAACTTGCCCCACTTATTCGCATTAAATACCATTGAAGTAAATGTCCTTGTTTTTACTTCTTTCCTTTTTACTCTCCATTGACTTAAGATATTTAATGTAAATAAGAAAACAACCTCCATTTAGATTCAACCAAAATATAAAAAAAAATAAAATTTTAAAAGAATCAAAATCTATATTTTGGTTTCAAGAACAAAATAGGAAAGGTTCGACTAAAATTAAATTTGTAGCTTCCATTTACCATAGCAAATGTACTCCAAAAATTATGAAAAAATCATTTTTCGTTATCTAAATACAAAGGGAATCATTAGCGTCATTTTTTATTTCCAAAAGATTGTTTTATAAAAATCACAAATTTTGACCCCTTCCAAACTTATAAAAATTTCTGCTTCAAAAGTGATAGACAATCTAAGTGTCAATAAATTCGTTTTGAAGGTTAAAACTAAGTTTGATATTCATAACATGTAATCTATATGCTCATATAAGGATTTTTTAACTTATCCTTTTACTCAAGGTGGGATTTCATAGGAAATGTCCCCATTTTAAACAATGTAATGGTACTTGGTAACATACTTATGAAAGCATATTGAATCTTTAAGGGGAAGACCCTCAAGGGAAGGAGTGTCCCCATTTCAATTATTGTTACAGTTCTTGGTGGAATACATGTAAAAGCCCGTTAGCTTTTTATAAAGGTGAACAATCGATGGATTGTTAGGCAACCTCATTAGTTAAGGAATGTTAGTGGTGAACCATTTAGAGCTGTCCCTATGGCCTGGCGATGGCGCATTTATACTCGTGGTCCATTTATCCTCCTTTTTCAATATTAATAAAACATTTTTTCCTTTATTTGGAACAAGTAGTTGCATGTATGGCATTTGCATGCCCTATGATTTTGCTATTGCTTTTTGTAAATTAACTCATGGCTATAATTTGTGCTTACTTAGATATCATCGAGTTCTTAGCTGAATTGTTTGGAAGTGTCCACCAAACGCCACACAAGCTATTGCTTACTTGAGCTAAGAGACGTAGTCGTGACATTTGGTCTTTTTGCCTACATTATTTCCTTTAGCTTGGTAAGGAGTTTCAAAACCACTATGAAAAATGTCTTTGATGGTTCAAGCATAAACTTTATAAAACCTTTCAAAGTTAAGGTTTAACCTCTTTACCTTTTAAATAATTAAGGTATAACCAACTCTACCCTTTAATGGTTAAGGTATAACCTTTCACAAAGATGCAATAAGGAGATTTTGAACAGCTTAAAAGCCTTTCTGGGGCAAATATGATTAATGGGTACACTCAAAGTTCGAAGCAATAAATAAGACTTCAATGTTGAGAGAGAAAATGATGATATTTAAGAATTTGATAGTACTCTTCTTCTTGGATATGTTTTTCAGAGTCTTCTTACTTCATAAATGTGGTTGGAAGCTTCAATTTATGCTAAGGAAGTGTGTTGGAGCTGTTGGAGATCATTTAATGCAGAAACTAGGCATTGAGAGCTTTAAATGTAAGCCTGCAACGCTCTAGGGATCAACCCTTTAATTTAGGGGATCAACCTTTTAACAAGAAGGGTCAATCCCGTGCCACATAGCTTGGGACAAATTCTTTTTTCTTTGAAAAGGATCAACCATTTAAATGGGAAAGGTCGATCCTCACACTTTCACATGGAGGTTTGGCTTTCTAACTTCCAGGAATCAACCTTTGATCCTTCGCTTCCATTGAGGCTTTCTTTCTTTTTTGTCTTCTGGGGATCAACTTTCTATACTTGAAGGGTCGATCCTTTGCTTTCGAAAAGGGTCATTTTGCTCTTCATCTCTCAAGGATCGACCTTTCAACTATGGGGGTCGATCTTTATAACTGAGTTTTGAGAAAATAAGGCTCTTTGAGCTTCTTTCATGTGAGAACACTTAGCCATAACTTTTCTAAACTTTTAGGGAATATTTTCACATCTTTGAATTCAAGCAAAAACTTGTTTAAATAATTTTTATCAATTAATTATTTTTCATTTCAAAATATGAATCAATTTTAAAGCTAATAAGTATGATTTAGGTTATAATTTTTATTATTAATCAAAATTTTTTAAAAATTTTATGTGAAAGAATGATCACTTTATTTCATGATTATACTATTATTTTTGAATAAAATTCAATAACATGAACTCATATATATTTTTATAACATAAATATTAAACTACGTTAATTTATATAATAGAATATAAATATTTGAAGAAAATGAGAAGTATATCAGTTGCATCTTCGAATGTCTTCATGATATATAAATTCTAAAATATATGAAAAATTATTTTCTGTGGATTAAGTTTTGTAAATCTTTTATTCCATTTCATTATTAACATTATCATTGTTAAAAAACTATGATTACATTCTTATTGGCATACACCAAGAAATGATTTCAGAACTTGCAAATCATTTAACAAGTTTTGCCCCCTGCAGCAACGTGTTGGCAGCATCCTAGTTCTCATTAAAGTTGATCTCAAATAACATGTTTAGATAATTTTGAAAATTTTATTTAGTTTTTATATAATGTTGACAATTGAGTTGTGTAACTTAATTTGTCACACCATACTCTATTATTCCCATTATATATATATATAAATAAATAAAGAGAGACAGAGAGAGAGAGAGAGAGAGAGATTGAAAAGCATAGTGGGCACATGGGGAAGGTACTTATCTTGTCAAGTTAAACATTTTAAAAGGTGTACTTACTAGCAAACAGAGCAGAATCACATGGAAAAATGCATCAAACTCATCACCCAGAAAAAATGGAAAATTCACACCAAATCCAAGACGCATTCGGGGCATTAATATTCCTCCCAAAGCTTACTTGAAAGGTTAGGAAAACTAAAATTAAAGGGAAAAAAAAAATAAGGAAGGAAATTACAACTCAAACCCCAAATGGAAAAGGAAAGGGATGGTGGGTGGTCCTAAGGAAGTATCCCACCACCACAGGCTGCTAAAAAGGAGAGGCAGACCCAAATAATGCAAAGGGCGATTGCTCACATCACATGGAGGAGCATTCAAAAGTGACTGACACCCCACACATGCCGCTGCCTCCCATTTGCACATGCTCTCTGCCTCCCAAGCACCTTCCCAACCTTTCTTCTCTCTGATAATCTATTTCACCACACTCACTCGCTCTCTTAGAAAGCTTTCAAACAAACAAAACAAATCCCAAATCCCAAATCCCAAAAAAAAAGAAAAAGAAAATCAATGCAACCCTTTTCCAATTCCCCTTAATTGTACCTCCTATATCTGTACTCTATTATTGTACATAACCACACCAAATAAGAACAACATTTAGTTAGCAATTGAGTTTAGTTATGTATATATCTCCTCTCATCATTGTCTCCTTTTAAATGTCAATCCATCTATAGGTGAGGCAGCTAACAGGGTGCAAGGGAGGTGCCTGTGGCATGTGATGAGGTGGTCATTGGTTAGACCGGCGGCTTGCATGAAGGAGTGGACCACCGTTGGTCCAACACACCTAAACCCCCTCCTCACCATGTCCTTGCTAATGCTCTCTGACTTTGATGTCTTAACTGGGATCTTGTGACCAAATTTGTATTGCGTGGAGATTGGCTTGTGATTCACAAATCCCCATATGTATTTATCAAATGATCCAAACTCCCCCTTAACCTGTTATGTAATGTAACAGAAAACAACTAGTGTTAGAAAAAAAATGCTACTTTTTCTCTTCATTCTCATGGTATTATATTTAAATAAAGCCATGTGAGGTGATTGGTGATCAAAGCAATCATGGGTCCTTCACTACTTTTATTTCCCAAAGAATATTTTTGACATTTTTTATGGGTTCCCCTGGTGATGAACAGCCAAATGTGGGGTCATGAGTTCCAACATAACAACAGCTTGCAGCTTGCAGCTTGCTTGCTTCCCAAAAACTTTTCACCAAATAAGAGGAAAAGAAAAGCAAAGAATAAGTTGTTTGGCAATCATTGCTCCGATTGGCTGATGTTTAAACCAATTTTTTTTATTGGAAAAAACATGAATGGAAAGTATAAAGTAAAATATAAATAATCTAAATAATAAACTATAAAAATCAAAGCAAACAACCAAGTCAAATTTCTCAATCTCGCTTCACAATGATGGTTTGGTTGCAAATCAGTGTTGTTAACAGCCAAAAGAAGAAAGCTCCTCTGGGGTTACCAACTTTGAACTAGGCAGAGTGAAAGTATATTAACTGGGAGCAACAGTGCCATGGAAAAGGAAAATGATAGCTTTGGACTAATTACCTCAAGAATACGGTTGGAGTTGTCCACAACACCTCGAACTCTGCTAATGTCAATACCATATTCTGAGCTAATTGCGGTCATTTCTTTGTCAGTGAACTTGGCTACAGTTTCTGCATCAAAACCTGAAAATGCGTCCCTGACAGAGAGCAAGAAAAATGCACAAAAAATCTTGTTAGCCTTTATCCTATGATGGTTAATTTCTAGTTAATGAGGGACGAGTAAAACACAGGTAGTGACCTGAAATCTTGACGTTTCTTCAAGATTGAAATCCAATCTGAGCCAACTTGAGCACCACTTAGAATCAACAACTCGAAGAGCATGCTGTGTATGAAGCTTAGAATTAGGAAAAATTAACCATATTCAAGAGAGGACGGGATTGAATGGTGGGGAGTGACAAAGATATTTTACCTGTCATCATGGACTGGAACTCCCCATTCTTCATCATGGTAAGCCACATAGACAGGATCTAAGCATGGGAAATTAGGTAATGAAGGACTTTAGCCTAAATAATTTTGAGTTCAAAATTGGAAAGCAGCTTAACTGACCAAATTCCTATATATTATATTACATATGGTCATACCTGAATTGGGCGTGATAAAACTGCACCTCTTCTCTTCCTCATCAGGCTTAGTCATAGCGCTTGAAGCATCGAGAGGAACGACCTTATATTCAAATTTGGCTGACTTCGATCTTCCATAGTGGGCAATTTTCATCTTTCTTTGTGCTTGTTGAAGTGCCATCTGTTCCCTCCTAACTGCAGCAATACTTCCTGGCGCCTCAACGATCAAAGAAGAAGAATAACTCAATGATGGCTCAATCCAAGAAGATAATCCATTCCCCATACCCTCTTTGAAACTTTTTGATTTCTTCCTCTCCAAGGTTTTTGTGATGTTTCTAGGAGTCATAACCTTTTCAGAACTTGTGTTTAATGCATTGGGATCACTCCCTCGCTTAATAGCAGCTGGCCGGGGGGACTTTGACTTTGGGGATATAGGTGGTGTCAACGAGGCCTTGGCCCTGCTACCATTACCAACAGTTGCACTTGTTGCTGGTGGCGTTGAGGCTAGTGGTAGAGGCGTTGGAGGGGACAGGGGTGGTATTTTTTTCAACGAATTTCGACGGTCAAGGCTAGGAACACGATTGCAATTAGGCTGCAGGACGGGGCGGCCATTGATCCTGGCCACCGCAGGTGTTATTTCAACACCTGTGGTCACCTTAGCATTGGAGCTACACATTTTCCTTGTGTTTTTCTGTCTTTTGGGTAGATGAAGGAACAGAATTAGTGCAAGGATGAAACAAGAAAGGCTAATGACACTTGGGTTCCTCGGAAGCTTGCAAAAGAAAAGGATATGGGTCGAGAGAGGGTTAGGAAGGATTGCTGAAGGAGTGAAGGGGGGAAGCACTGGTGAGATTATATAAAAGGTAGAAAGTGGGGACGGGACTGTTGTAACATGGGGAGGTCGGGGTCTGCCATACAACCTCTTGTGATGGGCATTTACTTTTTGGTAACTAGACCACGAGGGGTGACTATGACACGCTTCGTTCTAGGCCACTTGGCATTGTTTTCAACCAATTATTAAGTACCGGTATCCACATTATGGTATGATTATGAGATATATTATTGTATAGGGAGAGAATCATGGGAGCTGATACAGGGGATTTGTTGGGTGGGGAGGTTGTGGTGCTGCTGCCGCCCTGCTGGGTTAAAATGCACACTGTTTACCTTGGGAAACTTCCCCTGTTTCCACTTTTTGCTCATCATGGATATACACATATATTGCCTCTCATCTCCAGGAATGCAGCTGGAGTGGTGGATAAGGGAGGTAAGTATTCAAGAAAGAGACACATCAATGCTCTCTTCTTTTTAGCTGGAGGAATCTCTCTCCCCCTCTTTAGTTGCTTGGGAGACGGCAAAGGTAACATGGGAGAGTTTCTTGTCAAGCACAATTTTGGCCAATTACGAATTGTCATGTGTCCTTCAATTTTTCTTTTAAAACATTGTATTTTGATGACCAATTAAAATTTTTAAGTGTCATTGTATAAATTCATTGAAGATTTTTCAAACCATTTGGCAAACCATGATCATGACACATTCTTCGGTCAATCAAATTTTAAAGATTCATGTATAATCAAATCAAATTTAGTTAGCTTACAAAAAAATAAAATTTTATTTATAAGTTATTGTATTTATCTTTAATTAAATTTATATACGACTCTATTGTTTAGCACTATAAAAACTATACTCCTCCAAACAACTCTCTTGTTTAATTAAATTTGACCCAGTCAAATTTTGCCTATAATCTCTTTTCTTCAAAGCTCAAATTATCAAATTTCAGTGGCCACTCAAAAGAATTTTGTCAACCAGCCAACTCTCGAGTCTTCTCTTACTCAAAAGTAATTAGAAAAGAAAATTCTTCAATATTACTTTACTAAAGGTCATTTTTTACTAACATCCGAACATTTGGTTAATTGGTTGGTATATGATCTCCATGTTTAAATAGCAGAGTTCAAATCCTCCTTCCTTAAATCCAAAAAGAAAAGAAAAATTCATCTTGTACTGCAAATTTGGATGTGGCAACTATCATGAAAACTACCACAACTTCTTTAGAAGAACAAGTTGCACTTTTTGCAAAAAAAATATAGAATTGCTTGCAATGAATGTCGAAGAAAAGGATGACCAAATTACCTTAATAATGCAGAAAATTGAAAGTCTTAAGTAAAAACAAACAAGTTGTTGAAAAACAAAAGAGGCTTCCAATTCTTCAAGAAAGTGGTGAAAATTTCACTAACAAAGTTGCAGAAGACCTTTAGAAAGAATCTTCTGACCAACTCTAGGAGCTCATCAAAGAAGCAATCAAAGATCAAGCTGCAAGTACTACTCTACCTTCCTCCACTTAAGCAAAACCATACTCTCAAAAGAATCGATTGTATAAGTATGCCTAAAAACTGTCAACCATTGAAATTCTAGCAATTTGATCCAAGAAAAAATGTTACACACTTTGTCGAAACTTGTAGTAATGCAAGCTTGGATGGAGAGCTTATGTTCAAACAATTTGTTCATTCTCTAAAGAGCAATGCTTTGAAATTGGTATAAAGATCTTGAGCCTAGCTCAATCAACTATTGGAAACAACTTGAGTTCGAATTCCAAATTCGTTTCTTCTGTACGCGATGTATAGTGATAATCTTTGAAGTTACAAGCTCAAGCAAATGAAAGCATTAACTTGTGATTGACTACATTCATAGGTGAAGAAATTTAAGTCTCAATTGCAAAGACTGATTTTGTGAATTGCCTCTGCACTTGATAAGTGCATGTAGGGCATGAATTTGACTCTTTGCCAAATCCTCAAAACTTTTGAAGAATTGGCAACACATGCACATGACATGGCACTTAGCATTGCAGTTGTGGAAAATCAAGAAACACCAGTTAAGGAGCCAATGAAAAACAAACAAAAACAAGACATTCCCAAATGAGGAAAAATTTTGACTGACACATCAAAAATTGAACAGTTAATGGTTATAATAATCAAAAGATTACTCAAGATAAGGAGTCAAGAAGTGAAGCTTAATTCTTCCTGAGGTAAAGGATAAAGGAAATTCTTTTTGAAGGAAAAACATGTTGTTCCATGATTCTAAAGTCCCAAAGATGTTTTTCTTTTGAAAAGACTTGTAAATTCATTACTTTAGAAGAAGCATAATACAAAATACAGGTTGATGGCAAAACAAAAACAGCCATAAACCTGTGTATTCCTGACTTCAAAATCTGCCAATTCTGAGCAAATCTATGAGGCAATCAAAGATTTACCAAGCATACGCAAAGAGCAAAGGGTTCACACCTATACAAAGGCATAAAGAAAGAAAGTAAAGTCCCAAAGATGTTAAAAGATCATTTAGACTCACAAATCATCAAATTGCCTAAAATGAAATAACCTGAAGACGTTAGTTGAGTGATTGTTACCAACTTTTGCAGATTTCATCACTTGATTAGCCATTTAATAGGAAATTGCATCATTTTGAAATAAAAAATAATGGAACTTTACAAAAATGAAAAAATTGAGTTTGAACATCCTGAACCCTTGAGTTTTGATCAAAATTACAAAAAGTCCATTAGTTTTCACAATGGACACTCCGCTCCAAAAAAATATTTTTCGTTAGATATGTAGGTCCAACCGCTAGTCAATCATTAGTATTTCTGTCAACTTATTGCATGGTAAAAGTATAAAGACAATTTTAACTTTGATTAATTTTTATAATTACAATTATATAATTTTATTAATATTTTATTATTTTTTTTTGATTATTAAAAAAAAAGCTCCCCATTTCGTAGCACTAGAGCTCCCCTAAGAAAGCACCAATGCTCCCTTTGTGGAGGCCGATTAGGGCTCTGCATAATCGAGGCTCCCAAGGGAGCACTTGGTGCTTCCTTTGGGGAGCCCGATGCTCCTTTACGGGGAGCACCGATTTGTGCTCCTCTCCCTTGGGAGCATCTGCCGATGCTCCCTTTTCTTGGGGAGCTAGGGAGCATCAATCTGTGCTCTTTATTTTTTTTATTTTTAAAATGCAATAATAATTTATTAAATTAATAAAAAAGATATTTTAGTCCATTCATTATTTCTATTAACGGTGTTGTAGTCTGGTGGTAGAGTATCCATTTCGAAAAACAATAGACCTCCGTGTAATTTTGATCAAAATTTAAAGGAGTCAGGGTATTTTATCCTAAATTTTATTATAAGCTACTTCCCACACTTAAAAATCAAGGATGTAAACAAGTCTTGATGGACCATTTGTAGAAGGGAAAAATTTCAACCAATTATGAACAATTAAAAATTTTGGGTGGTACTAAACAAATTAATTGAAGATTTTCAAGCCCTTTTTAAATTAAGATAAAGACACATGGTTTGGTCAATAAAAGTTTAAAAACTCATGAATTATCAAATCAAATTTCATCTATGTGCCATCGTATTTATCTCTAAATAAATTAAAAAATTCAGAGATAAAATCAAAAAGATTAAGTTCATATAGAGCTATTTGACTTAGCATTATAAATATAATGCTCCTTCAAGCCATTTGGTACAAAAAATTGGAGGAAAAAGATTTTGAAGAACAAAGTTTCTAGAGCTCCCATCTTAAAAAGCAAATTAGAAAAAATAAAGTCTCTAAGTTCCAACTCACAATCCACAAAAGGTCTAAAGAAAGAGGTTTCCAAAGTTCCAATAAACAAGTCGAAGAAAGATATGAAGAATAAAGCAAATTTTGGAAAACAAGTTCAAAGAATAAGATCTCTAGAATTCCTAAACAAATTCCAGAAAGAAGGTTTTAAAGAATCCAAGCCTCTTTAGAGTTTCAACAAATTAAGATATGAAGATCAAATAATTAAAGTTCCGAAAGTTTAATGATAACGTTGATAAATCTATAATATAGAGTTATTTGATGTTAATTTTGGTTAGTAATTTGATATGTTCTTGAGTTTTATATCAAAATTGTAGGTGTTTTTTGTTATTTATTTTAATTTAAGTAAACTATGTTGGGTCAATTGAATTTAGATTATTTTAGGTTAAGTTAGTTACTGATTTGTTTAATGATTTAATTGTGTTTTTGCAGGTGTGTTATGTTGAAGGACTTTTAATTGAAGTAGAAGAGTGTATTTTAGATGCAGAATTCCACTACATATGTTGTGGTAGTTTGAGCATACACCTACTGCAGAAGTCTAAATTATATGATTCTTAGACTATTGGAAAGATATGAATAACAAGAGAAAATTGGATCGAAAGTCAAACTAGTGCATGACTGCAGCCTTCACCATTTTTTGGCTGCAGCTATCACCTGTTAGTGGCCATAGCCATCACCTAGCCATCGCCATAGCCATCACTTGTCCATGGCCATGGCCATTGACAAGAAATTACCAAAAAAAAAAAGAATAAAGCTAGTGGCCACAACCCCTAACAAGAAGTAGGAATTTATGTGCATTTGGACTTCTAATTGGACACAAATTCGAGCTTATTTAATTCTCCTTTCATTAGCATGTTTAATTAATAATTAAGCAAGGTTTTTTTGAAAAAAAAAGAAGGCATTGAAGCTAACAAGAAAGTAAGGAAAGTAAGGAAGATTGCTAATCGAAGACTTGATAAATATTGAAATTCTTTCTTTTCTTGTTATCTTTATACTTTCTTTTTTAGTTTTGATGATTATTCTTTTTTGGAAGATGTTTTTAGGAATTACATTGAACTATTTTTTTTAATCTAGAATCACAATTGAACCCAATGCGTAGTTTGAATTTTTAATATCCTTTCTTGCTTATGATTAATAATGTTTAAGTTGTTTATTTCAATTTTGTTCTTAATGTATCGAATTGATTGGCCACCAATTTAGATTAATATGGAAACCTAAACAGAATTGGAAGAGGGAGGTTAAAGTAAACCATGGATGAAATAGAAAATTTTCAATATCAATTGCATGAGATGATTGATTGGATTCATGTGTAGGGTAGAAATATACTTACATGTCATATGTAGCCATAACTAGAGTCTAAGCTTAATGAGTTTTTTTTTTTTTAATTTCAATTTGCATAGGAATAGTAAATTGGTTAATGAAGATATTTTTATAAGAATATCGAAAGAGACTTGTAAATAAATTAGAACTGTGAGTTAACAACTTAGGCATGTCTAGTAAGTCACGAGTGAATAGAAGAGATTTGGATCATCAAAACTAAAATTTTAGTTTCTTTAATTTTCAATAATTTTAAAATTCAGTTGTTTGAATAAGATTAAGTTGTTTTAATTATAATACATAGCAAAAAGATTTGAGCAATTCTTTAAGGGAACAAACTTTACTTTCTATTATATTACTTGTTAACAATACATGTACTTGGATGGTAAATCTGACAACAAGTTTTTGGTGTCGTTGCTAGAGAGTTGTGCCAAATTTTCTTTGTTAATATTAATACTAAGCAATCTTAGTCTTAATTCAAACTTTCTATTTCTTTATTTTCAAGTACTTTTGATCATTGTATGCGAAGAGTGAAAAGTTTAGAGATTGTTCCTTTTAATCCAAAAATCGATAAGACCCTTCGAAGACTTTGAAAAGAAAATTCACAAACTTCAACTCAATTCAAAACAATGGTTGATCAACAAGAAGAAAATTAAGTCATCATGAGAAAATGTTGTACCTCTCGTTCAAGGCCTTCATTCTAGCATCAGTAAACCTATCATCCAAGCCAATAAATTTGCTATTAAGCCAACAATAATTCAAAAGATTCAAATTTTAGTTCAATTTGGGGGATTGCCAAATGATAATCCTAACACACATATTGTGAATTTTCTAGAGATTTACGATAATTCAAAACTAATGGCATTTTCGATGATGCCACTAGATTGAGGCTTTTCTTGTTTCCATTAAAAGACAAGGCAATGAGTTGGTTGAATTTGCTTCAAGCTGGTACCATTAATACTGATAATGATTTGGTTCAGAAATTCTTGGCTAAATTATTTCCACCAACTAAGATAGCTAAGATTCGGAATGATATCAGCTCTTTTACACAATTCGATTCTAAATCACTATATAAGGCTTGGGAGAGGTATAAAGATCTGTTTAGGAGATGTCCTCACCATGGGTTACTTAAATGGCTACAAGTTTAGATTTTCTATAATAGTTTGCTAAGACCAATCAAAATCACCATGGATGCTACAACTGGAGGTGCACCTTTGAGTAAATCCATTTATTAGTTTAAACATTCTATACTAGTTTCCTGGGACCAATTAAAACTACCATTGATGCTACAACTAGAGATGCACTTTTGAGTAAATCCATTGATCAGGCTTATGATTTGTTAGAGGAGATGGCTTCCAACAATTATCAATGGCCATCAGAAAGATTAGGTGCAAGAAAAATTGCTGGTGTTCATGAGCTTGATGTAATTAATGCCTTGACTTCACAATTGGTTGCTCTCACCAAGAAAATTGATACATTGAATGTCCATGCTGTATAGAGTCCTTTTTCAACATGGAAGTTATGTGAAGATAGATATCCCAGTGATCAGTGTCTTATTACTGTTGAATTTGCACAATTTGTTGGAAATTTTAATAGACAGCAAAATAATTCATATTTCAACAATTACAATCTTGGTTAAAGGAATCATCTTAATTTCTCATCGAGTAATAACCAAGGATCCTCGTCAGCAGTAAAGCCAAACTATTCTCTTGGTTTTCCACCACAAGCTAGAGCTCCAAAGCTGGAAACAAAGCCTTCTGTGGAAGAATGTTCATGCAATGCATGGCAAAGACTAATGCTATCATTTATAGCCAAGCAGCATCACTCAAGAATTTTGACACACGAGTAGATCAACTTACCAATGCCATCAATAACAGGTCTCAAGGAACTTTATCAAGTGACACAAAACCAAATCTCAAAAGTCAAGGAAAGGAACAATGCAATGCAATTTTTTTAAGGAGTGGTGACTAGCTTAATGGGGTAAAAGGTACAGAAATGGTAGATGGTGGAGATAGAGTTGATCAAGAGGATACTTTTAGCAAGCAAGCAATACCACCACAAGTTAATGGAGAAAAGCAAGGAGAAAAAGTATCCACACCATCACAAGTCAAGCTATTTATGCCTCTTATTCCTTTTCCTTAAGCATTGAAGCAAAAGAAAATAGATAAGCAATTTGAAAAGTTTTTAAATGTTTTTAAACAGCTATATATTAATATTCCTTTTGCAGATGCTTTGGCACAAATACCTTCTTATGCAAAGTTCCTTAAAGAGATCATGTCCAAAATTAAGAAATAGGAAGATTTTGAGACAGTTACACCTATTGAGAAGTGTAGTGTTATAATCCAAAATAAGCTTTTACCAAAACTTAAGGATCTAAGGAGTTTTTTTATTCTTTGTACTATTGGAAGTTTTAAATTTTTTAAAGCTTTATGTGATTTGGGTGATAGTGTTTCAATTATGCACTTATCTATTGCTAGGAAACTTGGACTTAAATAGATACAACCTACTATAGTTACCTTGCAATAAGCAGACAAATCAATCAAGTATGCCGTGAGGATTATAGAAGATATTTTGTTTAAAGTTGGGCAGCTCTACATTTCAGTAGACTTTATTGTGCTTGCGATAGAATAAGATGTTAAAATTCCTCTTATTTTGGGATGACCATTATTATCTACTACAAGAGTAATCATAAATTTGAAGAATGACTAGATAACATTTAAGGTTGGAGAAGAGGAAGTAGAGTTTAATTGTTTAATACAACTAAGTATCCTTACACAGATAGTTGCTATGGATTGGATTCAATTAGTGAGTTAGCAAAGGAGATTTTTGACAAGGAATATCTAAAGAAACCACTTGAAACTTGTTGTGAAAAAAATGATCAACTTCCACCCTTTTCTAATTATTTCGATTTTAAGGTTGGTCAACAAGTGTTACTAATCAAATCAGTCAAGCTATTCCCATGGAAACAAAAGTCAAAATGGTCAGGTTCTTATGAGCTGCTTAAGGCCTATCCTTGTGGTGTAATAGACATTTGTAGTGAGACTATCAAAACATTCGGAATCAATAGGCAGCTTCTCCAACATTATTTGGGAGGTGAACTAGATCGTTGGGGATCCACAATCACTTTGAATAACACTGAATGACCATGATAGTCAAGTTATTGATTATAAAGAAAAGCTTCTTATGAGGCAACTCAAGCTTTCAAAACTCATAATTCTCTTTTTAGTTATGTTTATTTTATTTATATTTCTACATTAATCTCTATTTATTTTATTTTGTAGTAAAAATTGCACAAAAAAAATCACAAGAATTGGTGATAATGATGAAGATGAGAAAAAGGGATAAAGCCTCTTTAGAGTCCTCCAACTACCATGGGAGTATTCTTTCACCTTTTCTTTATTTATTTCTAACATTGATGGCAACATTAAGTTTAAGTTTGGAGGGGGGGGAGAGAATTATTTTTCTAGAATTTGGATTTTTCTGTGAAAGTTGAGACTTTATTTATTTATTTAAATGCAGATTTTAGGCTAGTTTATCATTTACTCTTCGTTATGCTTGTTCGAAGTTTTAGGATAGGGTAAGTTGTGCCAATTTTTTTTATGATTTCCTTATCCAATGATAAGAAACTAGCTGTCTTATATGTTCAGCTTTTGGCAAACAAGGATATTGTTTGGTTTGTGCTAAATTCTATTACTAAGTCTTGTTATTAGAATGTGATTTCCACATATCAACCACTTTGTCTTTTACTTTGAATTATTATGTATATGTAGAGAAAGTTTATATTGGTATGAATTTCAAATTATGTCATGAATTCTAGAATTTGTTTGATTCTCTCTCCAGGCAAAATCTTAGGTGATACTTAGTTAGGGAGATGATTTAGGCTATTTTTGGACCATTTGAGCCTTTCAATCTAATCTTATATTTTTATCTCTAGTATACTCCTTTGAGCCTAATTTTTCCTTTTCTTTGTTTAAACACATAATTATTTTAGCCTAACCTTTTAAATGAATTTTCAATTTTGCATCCCTCACTCATAAGTATGTATATCATTTTAAGAAGTGTATTGAACTAAATATTGAATAATGTAGAAAGGTGGAATTATATGAACAAGTCAAAAATATGTTGAGTATTCAGCCCCACTACCTACAATAGAAAGAAATAAGTTTGGGATGTAAAATTCACGATGAAAAAAAAAAAGAGAAAATGTTGAAAAAAAGTTCAAAAGTTGAAAAAAAAAGTGTATTTGGAGAAAGAAATTATAAATATAGAGCTCTATATAAGTCCTAGAAAGATTATATGCTTAGGGTGATTTGAGTCACATTAATGACCTTTATCTTACCTGACCCTAGCCATACATTGCAAGCTTAAAAAAAGTAATGATTCTTGACTTAGTATTAGTCTAAATTCGTGGAAAGAGAGATGAAAGGCAAACCTATGGAGTTTTAATACTAATTCAAAATTTTTTATTAGTATAAACTCATCCGAATAGATATGATGTTCTTTGTAAAAGATTGCACTCACTCACAAAAATCCATTTGAGAATGAGCTTGCATTTGAATTGAAACATGGACTTAAATGATATTTATATTTTATCTTGAGTTGAAGATATATAGATATACTTTTGATGAAATTGGAGATCATTGATTTAGTGCTACTTGTCTCTAGTTAGTGATAACTCTATTATATAAAATTATTTTGTCACATTTTGGAAGTTTAAGAAGCTAAGTCTTTGAGATTTTAGTTAACTTTACTTTCTATTATTTTACTTGTTAACAATACATGCATTTGCTCGGTAAATTCGACAATAAATGTATATATGTCCTGCAAGCCAATGAGTTGGTTGTATAAAGATAATATACATCTTGAGTTTAGCCTTAACAATTTATTTATGAGGTTTTCTTTATTGCATTATGCTTATATACTTATATTATATGTATGAATAAATGCATAAAGTTGATCAGTTGAAAAAAAGTCTAAAATAGTTCTTAGTCGGTGTTTTATCAAGAATGGGATATTGATAAAGCAACAACAGTGTCATCATGTTATGTTCCTCACTTGGGAAATGAGCAATTGTTCTCATGAGATTGAAGTTTAGAGACACTTCAACTAACATAAAAGTTCTTGATATAAGAACAAGTTCACTAAACATATATGCTTCGCTATGAGAATTCCATTCGGTATTATTACTTAAGTGTTTATGAACATTCTTATGTGACCGTTGTGTAAGTGATCCTTTGAATTGAGATCTTCAAGGGACCTCGTATGTGAATTATTATACTTCAATTATATCTTTAGTAGTTCTAGCCAAGAATGCTCATAAAGGATATACATTAGATATGAAACATATGGAGCCATGTTAATGATCAATAGAGGATTCATCACCTTAGTAATAAAGAAGGAAACATCCTCATATGCATCTTGACAAGTAATAACTCATAAAGCCTTTGGTCAGAGTAGAATGAGGATTTTAAAAGGAGTTTCTTGAATCACAAGTTGATGAATAGATAGTAATTACACTAATAGGCTAGCATTGAAAGGTTGAGTCAAACCACTATGACTTTTCTTAATATTTCAGTAAGCATTATGCATTGCTTGATATCAATCTTGACTTGTAAATATCAAGTAACTAAATAAAGAATTGATGATTAACACAAAAGAGTTTGATTTATCTAATCCTTATTTATCTCAGAATATCGCATATATTTATTGTCAACATGTTAAAGAACCTAATAGGTGACACACATTAAGAACATTCTTTAAGTATGTCAAAAGGGATTAATTAAGTTGAACTTAATTGAATAAAGTTAGGAGCTTTAAGGACTTAATTGCAAGGTTTTAGTAATTAAGGGTCTATTTGCTAATTGAAAAATAACTTGTTAAGGAAAAATTTTTGTATGTAAAATATTTTATAGGAAAATTTAATATTTTTAATTGTTTAGATAAATTATTGAAAATATTTTCCCTAGTTTGTGTCATCTCATGGAAAATATTTTTTTTTCCATTAATGATGGAGTTATTTAAGTATTAAAATGATAAATAGGAGTTGATAACAAAATAACGATGTCATTTGGCTTTCACATTAAAATTAAGAATGGAAATGAAATTGGAGAAAATCAATAATGATATCTACCAAACATTTAATCACATATTGTAATAAAAGTACTATCTAATTTTCAAAAAGATTTCCATCTCATCATTTTTTTACCATTACACTATAAAAATATCTATATTCATCAATTTCTGTGAAACATCCAAAACCTATATTTGTAAATATGTATTCATCAAATGACCATTATTGAAATATTTTTTGTTACAATTATTACTAAGATTTATTTAATTTATAAATAAACATATTAAATTGCATTAGAAGATTTTATTAAAAAATAATTTTTAATTTTAATAATATTAAATAATTTAAATATTAAAAATTTAAGTTAAAAAATTTTTAAATTAATATGAATATTTTTAAATATTTTTAATATTTTAAGTTAAATATTAATATTCATCAATTTTCAAAAAAAATTAATATTTATCAAACCTATACTGCTAGATTTAATATAAGAGCATTTTTTTTTGTTTTTCAGAAAATGTCTTATGTCTCTCAAAAGTATAAGACATTTTACATGGTCAATGAGTTTTGTTGTTGTTGACCTATTAAATGTTTTACATTTGTAATAAATTTTTTATCTTCCAAACAAATATAAGTCCTAAATTTCCATAAGGGAAACTGCAAGTGGCAGTTTGGGAACTCATTAGACTAAATTAGATTTTCTCTCAAGTGTAGAAAACCCTTTTTCAATTATATTTAATTATTTGCTTAGTATTTTTCAACAAAATAAAGTTGGTTCTCATACAGAAAACAAAAAATTTCCTTTGTTAGTCAATTAAACCGTTGATTTTAATGCAACACCTCTGACATGAAGGCTTTTGCTTAATAAGGAAAGTTTCAACCTCTCAACTACCAGAATTGAATGTTAGGAGGTAATATTTTCCTTATAATATTATTTCATTCCATTCACTCAGCCTCCCCTAAATTTTGTAAAATTTTTTCTATATTATATAAAATTTTTAAAATTTTTTATATATTTACTAAACAGCCCTTAAAATAATTTGTATTTGATATATAATTAATACATAAAGAATAACAAAATGATCTTCCATGCGTCACACAATTTTAAAGTTTTTTTTTCGTTTTTTAATTTATATTTGTTTATTTTTTTTTCATTTCTATTCTATTTGCTCATATATTCTAACTTTTTATAAATTTTCTTCTCCAAATTTCTACAAACCATCAGCCATATTCTTTTCTTTTACTTGCTATGTTATTCTTTGTTCTGTTGTATGGATTTTAATTTCTATTATTTTAATATTATAACTAAATAAATTATTATATAGGTCTTAAATATACGTTGTAATGTTATACTGTTACTTAAAATTACATCAATGTATTATTTCTTTATTAATCCTAATTATGTAAGAGGAAATTAGCTTGAATATATCATTTTTTATATGCTTTACATTTTATATTCAGTTGACAGAAATTTATCTTAATTATATAGCCTTTAAACAATCTTGATGATATATGAGAAAATTATTAATCCTGCATATCATATTTAATTATTTATATTTTATACATTAAAGTTTTATATTTAGTATTATAAGTTTAAATAGAAATAAAATCGAAATATTAAAAATTGATTATGCATTAATATTTTTTTCAGATCTAATTAAAGTATAAGTAAGTTGAAAACGATTGACAAATTCTTTAAAATAAAGAATGCAAATTGTTCAAATGATTCTCTTACACTTAAACCGCCAAACCTCAATGCTTCAACCCATGAATAAGAATAATGTGAATCAAAACATCCAAAACTCAATCCTAAATAATGGATGTTTTTCAATACAAAATTAATAATTGATGAATTTGAATCCAAGAAATATGATCGAGTATAGCTTTCTTAAAAATCTATTGTAAGTTTTTTTTTCTTGATTAAAATGTCATACAAAATTATTTTTTATTATCAATCTTTTGATTATTAATTAAGGTCAACATATTATTCCTTTATCTTTAACTTTCTGAACAAAAATTAACTAACTCCGCCCTTGCATTCACTATTTAAAAACAAATGGTTATTGTAATTTTTGACAACCTAAATTTAAATCATTTACATTTTACATGGAAAAATTAATTTGGACTTATGATAAGTGTTTGACCCACATTTTCTTGCTTTTTATATTTTTTACATTTTACATGTGGCTTTCTTTCAACCTTTTATAATGTCAACCTTTCTTCAAGCTCAAGATAGACCCAGAGAATCTGAAGATTCGAAATTTTGAAAAGTTATATTGGAATTGGTGATTGGAAACGAGGAAAAAGTAATTCAGGTCTTTGAGGTGAATTTATTATACCAGAGTTTTACAATACTTGGCGTCAAGGCCAATATGCATTGGAGTAAAACTCCTCAAGGTTGATGTTGGGAAGATCTTATGGTAAGCAACTGTAGCTCAAGAAGCTAAATGGTTAGCTGCTTTATTAGTCCATTGTCCTTTCTATACGCAAAAGTTAAATATTGAAGTTATGCTCAGATTGTTACAAGGTCGTACATAGATCTTCAGGGGATGGCCACAGGGAAACCTTTCTTGCAAGTGAAATCCACCTCCCAAGAAGGAAATGAGTACATTAATTTATCACAAGTGATTTTAGTCAGCAGATCAGGCCATATTATTATTACCTCTAGAATGGGCTCCCCTGGTTTTATTAGAAAGGGCAAGATTTGACCTCCCAGAGCTGATCTAGTGATCAGTGGGGCCATTACAACCCCTAGTTGGCTAGATCTATGATGGAGGACCGAATTCAACCTATTCAAGCCCTTTTTCTCCTCTTTTACGGCGACTCTTCTCACTTTTCCCTTCTCTCCCTATCTTTCTCTTTTTGCAATTGTCCCCTCAGACAACCTTCAAAGTCTAAAAGGACTAAAATACCTTTAAAAAATAAAAATTCTTGCCCCATCCCAATTAAGGTGTCAACACAAGTTGTCGTTGGAAAAACATGCAATCTAATCTCATTTACGAAGCACCATGTTTTTTTTGGTTATTAGAAAAATCAACCTTTAATTTGTTTAATATAAAAATCCTTAACTAGGAGGAAGAAGATTGTTATACCTCAATAGCCTTGATGGCAAAAATCACAAGGCCACTAAACCCTAGGTATGAAATTTGCAATGCACCAAGCAAGGGATGTTGCAAACCATAAGCGTCCAATTGTGTCGTCTCCAATTGTGATCAAAGTAGAAAATCTCCAAGGGAAAGAGGGGAAGCTTATGTAGACAAGGCATTGTGCTAGCTAGTGTTAGAAAGCTCTTGGTTTTCTCACTTCTAAAATGATACCTATTACATGAAAAAAAAATGGATGGTTACCCATTTCCAAGAAATAAAAGGGAAGAGTGCCAATTTCTAAGGAAAGAGGCTCTTGATTTTTTTTCTTTTCCAGTTGATTACACCTTTTTACCATTTCACCTCATGCATGGCATAAACATTGATTTTTTTTTTATTTGGAGAAAGAGAATTCGATTCTTACTTTTAAAAAGGAAATTATGCACCAATCAATGAGCCAAATGTTCAAGTGTGCATAAACATCAATTTTTATGTGCAATTCTAACCTTAGTAGGATTAGCCTAAGTTTTATGCTATTATTAAAATTGTCATAAATTAATATAACTCTTTCAATCATTTAAATTCTTGAATTTTGTAATTTTTTTGCAATAAACTTCAACTTAGTTCTCCATTTTAATTTCTTACTCTATCATTCTTAATATGTGAGACCCATTAAGTTATTAACATATTGACAGTGAATGTAAATTATAATCCTAGAACCCATATGCAAGATCATCCAAATATGAATCTTCTCCTTTAAGCAGGATCACTCTTTGCTTTGTTTAATGTAAAACAAAACCATTAAAGGAAGAATTGTATATTTTATGACCTTGATGTCAAAATCAAGAGGTCAAGAAATTGAATCAACAAATTGTTTAGCCTACAATCTTTGGTTGTCATAAACCATAAGCTGTCCATTTAACAACCTTTGAAAGTAATATACATGAATGGCTGTTAACTTTTCAATTGATCTTTGTTTTGAAATGACAAAATCAAATGACTAAAATATGAGTGATTATGTGTATTAAAACTTGACAAAACCCTTAAGCATTTACCTGAAAAATTGGCTACGTGTTCAAAGCTCAAAATGCCTTAAAAACTATTTTAAATGCCTAAGGTATGGAGACATGGTAAGTGAGCATCAATACCTCAGGCTTAATATGCGTCAGAAACTCCCTTAGGAAAAAGAAGTATTGAGACATTTCACGAATGTATAGAGACTTTGCCCTAGAAATATCAAATTCCAGAGAGCAAGTCCTAAAGTATTGAGACCCAAGCTTTACTGTATCGAAACTTCACCTCCAAGTTTTAGTTTCCAATGAAGAAGTGCCAAAGTATCGAAACCATCTATTAAGGTATCAAGATCTCATATTCAAAACCTCAAATTTTAGGGAGCAAGTGTCCAAGTGTCAAGACAAGCTTGTAAAGTAGTAAGACATAATCTTTAGAATTGATTTTCAAATAGCAAGCTTCTATGTATCGAGACATGCTTTAATCTAGGAAGTGCCAAGGATGAACAAGTATTGAGAAATGCAACAAAGGTATTGAGACCTCAGTTAATTTCGACAAATTAAGAATCGATACCTGCATCGAAGGTATTGATACCTCACCTTAAAAAAGACAGAAAAAGACATGAATAACGACTGCATTTTCAAGCACATTTTCCCAAATAGCTATTTTTGGACACCAACATAGAAATAAAGGTATAAGGCATGACTTTCAAGATAGAGAACACCTAGAGAAGAATTTTCAAGCAAAAGTGAAAGACCAAATATCAAATCTCTTAAGATCACTCTCTAAATTAAGCGTTCATCTTCTTTGCTTACTAGAGCCCTAAGTTCTTTTACTTATTTATCAAGCCTTCATTCTCTCTTTGTATTTACTGCTCCATTCAACCTACTTAAATGCATTTAAGCTCTCATTCAAAATTCTTTGTAATCCACTGTAAAGGTTGTACCTTAGCCTAGAAAGGTAATGTGAGAGGTTATACCTTAACCTATAAAGGTAGTAGATTTATAAATGGTTATACCTTAACCAAATTAAAACGTAGAGAGGCTTTGATTGATCCATAAAAGGCATTGTATTGAAAGGTTATGCTTGATCTATAGAGGGTAGTACATTGTAAAGGTTATGCTTGATCCATTGAAAAGTAGTCTTCATAATGGGTTTAAACTCCTCAATTAGCCAAAGGGAGAGGACGTAGACATTAAGGCCGAACGTTTATAAATCTTGTATCTTTTACTTGTTTGCTGAAATTCCTTTTCATTTTCATAGACTTCCTAAAATATTTTTGAATCACTTATGACAAGGTTTCTGCAACTTTCTATTCTTAGTCTTCAAAAAGATTTTCATCCTTACTTTGCAAAGAGTGCATTAATTCCTAAAGGTTTCCAAAAGCTTTTTAAAATACTCAATTCACCCCTCTCTTGAGGTTTATCTTTTGAGCTAACCATCCTAATAGTTAGTATCAGAGCTTTAGTCTTAATTTTTAGCTTTAAGCACCTTGAGTAAAGATCCATTTAATGCTCAAAAGCAATGGCAATACAACCTACGTCTACTTGCTTTAGAAAAAGGCAATCTATGGTAAGATCCCTTTTATTTAATGGCAATAATTATCGTTATTAAAAAGGGAGGATGGAAATGGTCATCGTAGCTCGTGATGTATGGAACATCATCTTAAAGGATCCTCACTTCCCCACTAAACTTGTAAAAGATAGAATAGTTATTAAGATTGGAAGAAAATGGGATGATAAAGATAAAAAGCCTATGCAACTTAATACCAAAGCTATCAATACTCTTTATTGTGCCTTCAGATCAGAAGAATTCAATAGAGTTTTGATGTATGAAAATACTAAGGAAGTATAGATACCTTAGAGACTCTATATGAAGGCACAAACCAAGTAAAAAAGTTAAAGATAGGATCACTCACCTTAGATTATGAACTTTTTAGAATGAAGGATGGAAATACCATCACTCAAATATACAATAAGTTCGTCAACATTATTGTGGGGTTGAAAGCACTTGGAAAACATTTTCCTAACGCACAATTAGTGAAGAAGTTGTTGTATAGTTTGCGTAAAGATTGGAAACCTAAAGTGACAACCGTAAAGGAAGCTAAAAATTTGAATACCTTTAAGCTAAACAAGCGAGTAGGTCCCTTACTTACCTATGAAATGTCTCTCAAGCATAAGAGGGGAAGAGAAAAAGCATAAAAAAAGAAAGACCTAAGGAAGAATATTGGTTTTAAAGCTACCCAATAAGAAGAAAAGAAGAATGTAGAAATGATGGAAAAAAAGATGATGAGGAAGTAGCCTTGTTAACTAGGAAGTTCAATAAGTTTTTGATGAACAAACAAGGTGGTAGAAGTAGAAAACCATTTAATAGAAATGCATTAAAAGCAAAGTCAAGAAGAGAGCCACCAAAAAGAGAAGCAAGCAAAGACCACATCATTTGCTATGAATGTAAAAAATCGAGACATACAAACGATGAATGTCCAACGTCAAGAAAAGCTACATAAGAAACCTAAAGAAGAAAGCAATGGTAGCCACTTAGAGTGATGAGGATGAGTTCCAGAGTGAAAAAGATGGAGAGATTACAAATCTTTGCCTCATGGCTCTTGATGGCCTAATGGTTGAAGAAGATTACTTGAAAGCAAAGGAAGATGACGTAACCTTTGGAGACAAATTAAAAAAAGAAGTTGAAGAAATCAGTACTTTTGCTCCTATGACCATAAACTTTATTGCAACAATTCTTAGAGAAGGACACTCGATTATGGAGCCTCTTTTCTTCAATGGTGAGAACTACAGTTATTGGAAGAATAGAATAAAGCTCTTGTACAAGGCAATGATTATAGAGCTTGGAAAATAATTGTTGTCGATCCATTCAAGCTAACCAAGGACGTAAGTGAGTGGGATACAAGTGACATAGATATGATACAACTCAATGCTAAAGCCATGCACACTCATTTTTTTGCACTTAGAGATAAAGAGTACTAAAAAGTGTCTAAATGTGCAAATGCCAAAGAAATATTGGAAAAACTTGAGGAGTTGTATGGGAAAACAAAAAAGGAAAAAAAATAGGAAGAAAAGCCTTGTGAATGGTCATGCTCAACAAGTGGCAAGGCAAATAAAGAAGAGGACTCAAGCAAAACACAATCATCAAATAAAAAATATAAGGTAAACTTTTCATCTTGTGAACCCATTTCATTTTCATTTAATGAATTAGAATATGCTTTTAAAAAACTAGCTTGTGAGTTTAAGAAAATAAATTTGAGACATAAAGAAAAGATTTCAAAACATAGTGCTGAAAATGAGTTTTAATGAATGAAAAACTTGATTTAGAAAAGGAAAATAAAAGGTTAAAAATGGATTTTGAAACCTCTAAAAAAATCCTTGATGCTTTAGGAAAAGAAAATGAAAATTGAAAAATGTCTTTGATACTTTAAAAAATATATATTGATTGAGATGGTATAAAAATGAAGCTAAAAGATAAATAAATTCCTGATTTTTTTGTTGTGTTCAATTTTATAGTTATTATGCTTATATACACTATGAAGTCAAATGAGTGTGAGCCCCAAAAGGAACTTTGTGTGATGAGAATAACAATAAACAATTCAAAAAAACTTGGATACCAAAAATCAAATGGGAATGTCTCTTGTAGGTATGAACAAGGAGCAACAAATTCTTAAAGATTAAATGTCCTTTAGACACAATGAAAATGGGTTATTTTTATACCTAAAGTCATTTCCTTGTCAAAATTTGAACTTTAGTTGTTTTTTCTTATCTTGCCTTGATTGAATTGAATTGCTTGGTTTATAAAGTCATTTATCTTTCTAAAATGAAAGTTTAATTGCCTATTTTTGCTTGAATATTAAATGACTAATTCTTTGTTTATTTTTCCATTGGGCTCTATTGACAAATCTTTTTCATGTAAATTAATTTGATGAATTGCATTATGTTGAAGGAAGTATGAGTCTATTAACTTAAAGATTGACTATGTATCTATAATGAATCTTGAATAAGCCTAATAAATACTTATGTTTTGTAAAAATGTGTTCATACTATTATTTTAAGTTACTTGAACAATCTTGACTCGTTAATTAAAGCCTGTTAAGTTAAAGATTAGTTAAGGAATAAGTTTTTATACATATACTTGATCGAAAATTGGATGCATTTTGATAACTCTATGATATAGAGTTATTTGGGCTTAATTTTGATAATAATTTAGCGTAGTTCTTGTAGTAATACATAGAAATTAGTAGATTTTATTTAATTATTTTAAGTTAGTTAATTTAGGTGAGTCAATTTAATATTGGTTAATTTTATGCTTAATTTAATATTAATATAGTTAAGATTGGTTGTTATTGATTTATTTGTGCTTTTATAGGTGTTTGATAAAAAAATAATTTTAATGAAAAAAAAGAGAGCAATTTCAAGGTACAGACTTTCACTGCGTATGTTTCAGTATTTCAACCATAACTCTCTATAAAGCTCCAAATGAGATGATTTTTAATCATTGGAAAGATAAGAGAAAAAGCTACAAGTTTCATGTTTACAACGTCTCCCAGTTCCACCTAGAAGGTGGTTAAAAATCTTGTCGAATTTGGCACACTGTAACAATCCTAAAGCAATTATGATTTCTGTGAATTAATTGGTCGAGGTCGCAACCCATGTAGTCTGATGAGGAAATCCTAATTGAAATTGACTTCTTTCTTCACCCAACTTGGCTTAACTTCAAAGCACTATAAAAATAACCTTTTGGAGGACTTTTAGAAGGAAGAAGACATCAGATTGACTGTTAAGAATCAAGCCATAAAGTCATTAAAGCTAAGAAGAATTTGAAGGATTTAAAAAGAAGATTTAGAAGATGAAGATTATAATTTTTGAGTTTTATCTTTTTGTTATTCTTTTATTTTTCTTAGTTTGATATTATTGTTTAAACTCTATTTGATGATGATGTGTGACTTGATGGGAAACTAAATTGTTTGTCTGAGATTATGATTGAACTCAATATGTAGTTTGATTTATTTATCTCACTTTTGCTTATGTTTGATGGATATAAGTTGTTTATTTTATTCTGTTCTTAATGCTTCTAATTGCTTGATCACCAATTAGATTGAATTGGAAACTTAAGTTAAACCTTGATGAAGGAGATTTAGGTAAACCTAGAATAGAATAGCATATGATCAAATGCACTTAATTGATTAGGTGATTTGATTTGCATATAAGATAGACATACAACTATAAGCCATACGCAGCCAAAATTAGAGCACGAACTTAATGAATCTGTCTTTAATTTAATTTGCATAGATATGTAGTAAATTAATTAAGAAAGATATTTTTATGAGAAACTCGACAGAGGCTTGTAAATAATTTAGAACTCTAGGTTAACAACTTAATCCACTAAACTAAGTTAAGAAAGAAAGACAATAATCAGATGAAGTATTGAAAGACATTATAATCTTAGGTCTAGTAATTAGGTGAGTTTTATAAAACAAATTTACTATTTAATTTTAGTTTCAATTTATTAGTTTTAATTTTTTTTAATAATTTTAAATTTAATTATTTGGATAAGATTAAGGTGTTACAATTTTAATAGTTAGCAATTAGGAATTAATTCAATTTTCCGTAGGAACGAATTCTATTTACTATTACAATACTTGTTAACGGTACGTGCACTTGCATAAGAAGTCAACAACACATTTCAATTGATCACTCTAACTTGTAGGTTATCCTTAAACGACATGAAATAATAAAGTGAGCGTAGTTTATAGCTTAGGATTGGAAAGAATGACATATATGATTTGGTTGAACTTTTAATTCTTGAATCTTGAAAATTGATATTCATTGATGCCTTGATGATCACTTTGAATATACTTATAAGTTGAGTGATTTATTTTAGACACTCCATAACAATTGATATCACTCATAAATTATGGACTATTAAGAAATGACATGTACTTTAAACTTAATGAGTGCACACTCTTGAATAGCTATATGCTTACACATTCTTGAGAAATTGAAATGATGTTTGTATTTGGGAGAACAAATTGAGATCATAATTAATGAAAATAGCCATTTTATTTCTTATAATCATACTTGTGTTTACTTGATCATAATATTTCCTTACATGATTATAATAAGTTAAAAATGCCTTGATAATGTGTCATTGATAATGATAGTCTCTAGATGTGAAAATTCTCCTTGAATTGCTAAGTGTCATTCTTGTTTTGGAGAATATTTCTTGAAATGCTTCCTAAAGAAATATTTGATTGTGATTGAAACTGCTAAATAATGCCTTGGACATGCATTGGAACTAGTTTGCATATAGATCTTAAGAAAAAAAAATGAGTATATGATGCGTGTGTTGAACATCTACTTAAACGCTCATATATTTATTTAGTTTCATGGATACTTAAATATTAGTGAACACATTGACTACATACTTAAATATTCATTTATTCTAGACTTATGAAGACATATTTTTGGATTATTCTCTTACAACTAAGACATAAAGAATTTCCAATAAAAGTATATTAGTTGTAAAAGAATATAGTTTTTCTCTATTTGATAAATTTAACACCTCTTCAAAGAAATAAATGAGTTGATGAAATGATAGGCATTCTTCAATGAAAATTGAAGAGCCAAAAATTGATGTTAAAGAAAAAGAGCCAAAATAAACAAGAAAAGGTGACTCAAGAGCAACAAATCGAACAACTAGAAGAAAAAGAAGAATCTACACATCCTAGAAAAAAAAAAGGTGTCTTAACAAAATCCTTGGTAATTCTCCTTATGAGGTATGAACTAGATCAAAAAATTAGATATACTTGTGAATATGCAGCAATAGACCCTAGAACAATAGATGAAGTTGCATTAGAAATTCTTACTTGTTGATATGTAGATATTGTTGACACAATACTTGTAAATTCTTGTCTGAGTGATTAATTTAATTTTGGTGCAAATATATGTACATTGTTGATTGTGCATATCATGACATATCATGCATACATTGTAAAGTCATCTAACTTTAAAAGTTTTCAATGAAATTTTTCCTAAAAAATAAAACTTCACTTGCACAGCTCCAAAAATTGTTTTTCAATGAGTTTTCACTTCAAAGTAGAAC
Organism: Theobroma umbraticum; assembly: GCF_002168275.2. Lineage (NCBI taxonomy): Eukaryota > Viridiplantae > Streptophyta > Magnoliopsida > Malvales > Malvaceae > Theobroma > Theobroma umbraticum. The sequence continues at coordinate 846,287 of NW_018397282.1, forward strand.
AAATTTTTTCTAGAAAAAGTTTAAGGACCATCACGTGATTTTTGAAGTCAAAAACACTATTTTTATTAAGCTGTAGAGATAAGGTATCGAGATTGGCACTCAATGTCTCGATACTTTCACATAGTGCATTAAGACTTTGAAAGGCAGTGACAATGTTTAGATACTTTTACACCATGTATTAATACTAGACACCTAGCAGTCAAAAGCAACAAAAAGCCCCAATTAACATTTTGATACTTCTTTCGAAGGTATCAATACCTTAGGGCAGGAAGGCAAAAAGTTGGCTGCCATTCGGTTTTACTAATGCTTACACAATATGGAGTTTACGTGGAGAACATGATGTTGGACAATCATTAAGAAATGGAGATAGAGGTGAGCCATATGCTAGTCATGGGGAACATGGAGAATATGAGGAACCTACTTATAACGAGGAAATTGAAAATCCAAATGCTCGAATGGTTAGGGATACTATGGGTCCAGAAGTTGCTTTCAATTCTAGTCATGGTAATGAATCAAGGTTTATGGATGAAGATCCAAATCCAAATGCAATTACCTTTTACTCTTTATTGAGTAATACGGATGAACCTTTGTGGTCTGGTTGCACAAAGTACACAATGCTTTCAACTTTGTTGTAACTTCTAAATGTTAAATCAGAGTTTAATTTGATTGAATCGTGTTTTGATCTTTTGTTGGAGATAATAAAGGATATGTTGCCATCAGATGAAACTTTACCTAGTGACTTTTATAGAATTGAAAAGAAGGTGGCAAAATTTTGACTTGAATATATCAAAATTCATGTTTGTAAAACAATTGCATCTTATTTTATAAGGAAATTGCTGATTTGGAGCATTGTATGATATATGGTCATCTTTGATATAAAATGGTGAAATCAAGAGTCAAAAAGTAAAAGAAAATTCCTTACAAAATTCTGCATTACTTGCCATTTATACCAAGGCTTAAAAGGCTTTAAATGTAAGAAAAACTACTGAACATATGATGTGGCATGTGCAAAACTAAAGTGATGATGGAGTACTTAGACACCTTGTTGATGGTGAGGCTTGGCAACACTTTAATTGCACACATAAGTTATTTGCAATGGAACCCTAAAATGTCAAACAAGGGTTATGTACTGATGGTTTCAATCCTTTTGGACCAACTGCGAAACCTTATTCTATTTTGCTAATAATGCTCATTGTGTACAATTTATGAAACAATCATATATATTTCTGAATATGGTTATTCCGAGGATGAAAAGTCCAAGCCAAGACATAGATATTTTCTTAACGCCTTTGATAGATGAGTTGAAAGTATTGTGGACTGAGGGTGTTGTCACATATAATGCCTATAGGAAACATAAATTTCAACTGAAGGCAGCATTATTATGGACAATTAATGATTTTTTTGCTTATGATATGTTGTCAAGGTGGAGCACTCATGGACGATTATCATGTCTTTATTACATGGAACATTCTAAGTCTTTCCTATTGGATCATGGTAGGAAACCTTATTTTTTTTAGTCATCGACAAGTCTTACCACCTAATCATCCTTTTAAAAGGAAAAGATATAAATTTCTTAAAAAATAAATTGAGCATGATTTCTCAATTCCTCGATTATTAGGTGGAGAAATATTGTTATAGTTGAATTCATTTCCTAATATCCCATTTGGAACAAAATGTGGTAAACAAAAGATTTAGAGGTACAGTGTAAGTCATAATTGGGTAAAAAAAATTATAGTTTGAGATCTACCTTATTAACATGCGCTTCTTATTCATCACAATCTAAATGTGATGCATAATGAACATAATGTATTTGAAAATATATTCAACACAATGATGGATGTTAAAGGGAAAACAAAAAACAACTTAAAGGCACGAAAAGATTTAAAGGTGTATTGCAAGCGTCTAGAATTGGAATTAATGGGAAATAGTGGAAAAATTTTCAAGCCTAAGGCTTTGTACACTTTAAATAAGAAAGAAAGAAAAATTATTTGTGCTTGGGGTGAAACAATCAAGATGCCTTGATAGTTTTTCATCAAACATATATTGGTGTGTTAACGAGATTAATTACAAATTTTATGAGATAAAAAGTCATAACTGTCATTTTTTTTTTGTAGCAATGACTCCCAATTGTCTTTTATGATATGGTGCCTCACTTAATTTGGGTTGCAATTACGGAGATATCTCGTTTTTTAGAGATTTATGCCCAATTCAGATACCTATAGATCACATGGAAGCTTTGGAATGAAAACTATGTGAAATGATATACAAACTAGAAAAGGTCTTTCCTCTTGGTTTCTTTGTCTCTATGGAGCATTTGCTGATTCATTTACCTTACGAGTCAAAGGTTAATGGACCCATCTAGTATCGATGGATGTATCCATTTGAGAGGTACTATATCTGTTATTTGTTTTTAAATAATTTATTAGAAGAGTGTAAGGTACTTATTCAGGTTTATGAATATTATGATCTTTAGGTTTTTGCATGATTTGAAAAAGAAAATGAAAAATCTAGCCTTTGTTAAAGGATCTATATACAAAGCTTATATGAGTGAGGAAATCTCATCATTTTGCTCATTGTATTTTGAGCCTACTCTGCAAACAAAGATTAAATCGAATGTCGCATAATGATGACAGGGGAGACACATACTCTCTTGGTTGTTTTTCTATTTTCATTCATCGTGGGCGAGCTTTTGGTCCATTAGATAAATATCAATTTTTAGATAAGAATGAGTTTTATGCTACTGAGCTATATGTTTTAATGAATTGAGAAGAGATGCCCCATATATTGAGTAAGTGCCATTCTATCATAAACCTAAATGATTGATCATAAGAATGAACTTAATTTGTAAATTGTGGATATAATGATCGGATATTTGGTGAAATGGTGAAAAGAGATGTTGTGCATATATCGAAAGATGAATTATAAAAAGTATGTTATGCAAGATTCGTGAAATGGTTTAAAGAATATGTAAGTTTATGTAAATTAGAAGTGAACTTTTAATAACAAATATGCATTAATTATGTAAATTAACCATTCTTGGTCTTGTATTACATGTTGGTAGGTTGTAGAACATAGGGATGAAATTGACCCATGTATACTTGAAATCTCCCATGGTCCAGGACGTATGATAAGGTGTTACAAAGGATACTTTATAAATGGTTTCAAGTTTTAAACCCTAGACTATGGGCAAAATTACAAAACAATAAATAGTGGGATATGCATAAAAGGGAGTTTTTACAAAGATTATGAGCGTGATGTTTTTGGTATCTTGGTGGATATAATCGAGATGGAGTATTTTGGTATTAGAAGTAGAGTTGTGCTATTTAAGTGTCATTGGTTTGACACAGAAAAAGGTATTAAGGTAGACCATTTTCATGGTCTTGTTGAAATTAAACACAACTCGATACTTGTTACTGATGAATCATTTGTTTTAGCTAGACAAGCTTATCAAGTTTGTTATAGTAGTTATCCATCAACCAAAAGGGATCGACATGATTGGTGAGCATTATTTAAAACAAAAGCTAGGCGTAGATTCCACCTTCTTAGTAATGGCGATAGAGAAAATGAAATTAATTTGAATGAAGAAGTATACCAAAAAGATGATGTATCTATTCCAATTAATGTTACTCCCTTAAAAAACTTGATAACCCTACAATTTTAGCAAGTGGTGATTATGAAGAAGTAATCTTTTGATTGAGAATGAAAAAAATGACATGCACAAAAATGAAGTTGAAGATGAAGAAGATGACACGGAAAAAGATGAAGAAAAAGTTGAATACGAAAACGAAGAAACTTTTAGTGATGATAATGATAATAATGAAGAACATGAGTTTGCTTATTCTGAAAATGTGATGATGATAGACATATATGTTATTTGTTTTGTATCTTTTTTTACACAATTGTTTAACTTAGTTATTAATATTGAAAGATCTTGACATGTTATAAAATTATTATAGTTTATATTTTCAATTGTTGAAATGAATACTTTATAATGACACTTTTTATTGTATGCATGATTAGGAATTATTCTTAATTATTGTAATTTGATTATTTTTATAGTTTGTTTCAATTCTTTTAACATTTGCATACGAATTTTAACAAAAAAATATTGTAGGAATGATGGTTAAAGGGAAGCATTCAAAATTGAGATCTAGAGCAACAAATGCCTCTGAAACTACGTCATTGCCTACAAACGCTAGTGTGTTTGCTAATCCATCCACTCAACCACAAATGCAGCAGGTCAATGATGTGCCCTCGGAGCCACCTTCTTCATTGGGTGCATCTACAGAGCAAGTAGACAATGTGACATCTACTCATGGTTCTCATGGATCCACATCATTGATTTAGGTGCATGTGGAGATGGTACATCCTTAAGGTCAAGGAGCAAGGGGCCTGGTGTAGGATTACAGACTCATATAGATCCATCCAAAAGATTATGTATAACTTCTACTAGAGAAAGGTATGTTATCTTATATTATACTAAGACGGCTATATTTATTATATATTTTACTATGCAATAATTTTCTTTTATCTTATACAAGTACTTTTTTGAGTGAGAGATCACAGCTACAATAATAAGAATCATAAAAAATCACTTCCATGGTTCATGGCCAACATGGAAGAAAAACCATAATGACATAAAGGAGTTAATGTTTAAAAACTTTCAAGTATTATGTTTGTTATTCAATTAAATTTTTACTTTTTGTTTTCAATTAATTTGTATCAATTCTTTTAGTTACTCTTATTTTGATGTAGGAAAATTGTGTTTGGCATATAAATCAAGATGTTTTGGTTTGACAAATATGAGATAAAATTTGTACCAATCAGTTAATAGACATGCTTTCAAAAGAAAGGAATAAAGTAACGATAGAAGCCACAACAAACAACATTAGGGACTGTAAAGGCATGTCAAGGGAATGGAAATAAAATCTGGGATGCTTGTATCGATACAGCATAGGATACGAAGAATGGCAAGACAAATCGAGAAAAGCAAGGCTAAATTGTTTAACGCCAAAAGATGGAAGCATTTCAAAGCACATTGGCGGTTTAGTTCCATTTATTGTTCATGCAAAAAGGATGGTATGAATTATCCTTGTTTGGTATTTATATGTATGGTTTTCTTTTAAAATAAATTTAATTTGTATGTTTAGTAGTTTGACTTTGGTTTTTTCGTACATGTTATTTATATATATGGATTATAATTGAATATATATAGTTGTAAACAAATGCAAGCAATTGAGATGGAATGAGATGTTGGCGTTTTGGAAGTGTTCAACAGCACCCATAAACGTTTAATGGGTCACGATGATTTTATAGACAATAAGTCTAAATCTACTAGTGTATGTACAAAATTAATTGTTTTTTACTTCAAAGTTGATGATACAATTGAGTATTAATCTTTTTCAAGTTTTTTTTGGTAGGAAATGTATAATTTTGTATTATCGCAGAACCATGGCGAAGATTCATCTTTTCAACCAAAATTCGATCCGTATGCTTAGACTGAAGTAATTGGAAGGATAGAGATTACACGCACTCACGTGTATGGGTTTGGTACGCGAGTGCCTGTTACAGCTTTACTAAGTGGAACAGAAAACAATGCAGTAATATCTAAGTCAGGGAGTGACTCTATCAACTCAAATACTATCAGTCCCATAATTACATTGGAAAAAAAAGTTAAAAATCTATCAAAAAACTTAGGTAAGATACATGAGGAAATTAAGAACACAATGGCTGAAAGCTTAAGTGAATTTACGACACGTATAGAAGCAACAATCGTGAGTAATTCGTTTTCGAAATAAGGAAATGTGGGTACTTCAAGCTCAAATCTTGACAAGTAAAAATACAACATTTCATGATATGATGTCTCTTTATCGTTGTTAGACTTGGATACTTTTTTAGTATGGGCACATAATAGCAAATTTAGCTTTATATTTATATTTGTTTGACATTTTTAGATATTGTGTGTTTGTGATGATTTTTAATTGTATGAACTTGACTTTGAATTTTTGTTTTTAATGATTGTTTCTCTTATAAATTTTGAATGTCAATTGTGGGTGTCAATAGATTATCAAAATTTTAATTAGTAATTTTCGTTGAAAAGGCATTATTGACAAAACATTCTGTCGAAAATTAGTAAAGGAATTTTCCTTGGAAATGCATTATCGATAGAAAATTCTGTCAAAAATTTCCAACGAAATTTTCCATTGGAATGCATTTCCAAAAGAAATTTCATCAGAAATTTCTAACGGAATTCCATGAGAAATGCTCTTCCGACGAAAAATTTCGTTGAAAATTTTTGACGAAATTTCTATTGGAAATGCTTTTCCAATGAAAAATTCCTTTGGAACTTTCATTTCTCATAGAATTTCATTGGAAATGCTTTTCCAACAAAATATTCCGTTAAAAATTTATGACAGAATCTCGTTGGAAATTTTTGATTGAATTCATTGGAAATTCTTTTCCAACAGAAACTTCTATCGGAGATTCGCTGGAAATTTCTAATGGAATCACTATGGTAGAGTCAACAGATTATGCACTTTTTTCAATGGAATTCCAATGGAATCTATTTTCGACGATACTTTCACCAAAGGATTTTTCCATTGAAAATTTATCAAAAAAATGTATTTTCAACGAAATTTTAACTTTTTCCAATGAAAAAGCTTGTGATTTGGTAATGATAAACGGATAATGCTATATTATTAGAATTCGGTTTCGGATAATGTTTTGCTATTTTTTTTTGGGTCTTAATAGGGTTTAGGTACCTCTCAATTAAATGGATTCGAGGTAAGGTGCTTCCAAAAAAGTAGATATTCTACTCGTGTACATCCCTTATCACACATGCTGTCGAATCATCGTCATCCTTATGAGTTAGATAGACTTCCCAAGCCTTATCACCAACATACATAATAAGGAAAGAGGAATATTATTTTCAAGGACATATAATTTCTTTTCTTGTTTGAGAATTATTGTCAAATTTCGACACCAATCTTGGAATTTTGGTCTAGTGAGCTTATTTGCCTCCAAAATGCTTCACCATGATAAGTTGTTACTCATTTTATCTACTTGAATTTTAAAAATTGAATGTAAGTTTAATCATTTGTACCAATATAAGATAAGCTTTTTAATCTTATTGGTTATTCACATTATTTTATTCAAAATAATAGATCAAGGAGAATGAAGATGTTAGTATACTAAAACCAAGTCATTTTTTATAATTAAAATCCAATAGTTAATATGGTCAGTGTTATTTTTATTGTCAAATCATTTATCAAGAGTTCAATACACTTTTGTGTTTTAAATTATTGTTATGATAGATTATGAATTTAATATAGATTATTATGTATAAAATTTAACATATCTCTTCTTGCAAGAGGAGTAAGATAAAAAGTTTTGATCTTCTCGTAGCGTATAAGAAATATTTGGCTAATTACATTTAAACATTTTACTCATTAATTAGTACATGATCCCCTAGTAAAGAATATAGATTCAAATGTTAAGAAAAAATAAATATTGAGCTGATTTTTCATAAGTTTACCAATAATATGTCTGAAACAACGATAAACATAGCCACCGTAAGGTACTTAATAAACTCGAATGCAAACAAATCCTTGATATTTATTCCATTATTGTGGAAAACGATGTGGATCAATATTCCATCCACATGATTTTGTGCTGTGATAATCGATATTCATTCTTTAATTCCTTAATACAATTCAAAGTGTATATCCTTTTTGGCATAAGATTGTTGTAATCATTTCAGTAATCTCACGAGCGAGAGACAGCCCATGTGGATATCTCCGACAACTTACATGGTTCTAACTAATTATGAGAAGCATTTCTGGGACAAAACAAAGGAAAAATCATGTAAACTTTTAATTTTGCACCATATATATCCTACTTGGTTTCTAGTTACTCGTCTCCATCAATCACACACACATGATTCTCATTTGCTGGAGGCTTCCCCGTTGCTTTTAAATTATCTTAATTTCTTCTCCAAAGGTCTAACAGGGAATTGACTTTCTGGTTTCCAAATATCAAATTAATTGCTGAATTCCATCCAACAGAAATGACTAAACTTTGTGAAGAAAATGGATAATTATTCTGTATTCAAGCATTTGATTTATTGATTGGTCCATGATTTTTTTACTTAAAAAATAAGATTCAAATTCACTTTTTCAAAATCAAAAATAAATAATAATTATTTCATTTTATTCACCGTGTTTCAGACAAAAGGCCGTCAATCATCAGACAGGCACACATTGGTGGATGAAAAAAGCACAGGATTTTCACAAGGGAATATATTAATTGATTTAACATATTAAATTACGCTGATTTGTTAAGCCATTATTTTTATATGTACTAGAAAATATCTCTTGTGTTATATAGGTTGTAAGAAATGGGCAAAAACCCATGAGCACAACAACAAGGATGCTTTTAATGGTATAACAGATGATCTGAAAGTGGGATGTAGCCTACACAGTGCAACTTGGGAACTAGAAAATATCTGAAATTTGAATTTAAAGTTGCTTCGATGTGCTTTGTTTTAGCCCAATTGGACAAAATTCGAAGGGATAAGGATGAGGATGAAGGATGAGTTGAGTCGCATGCAGTTTCTTTGTTCCACAGTATAGTTGCCTAGGGAATTTGGATTTAGACACAAGTTTGATAATTGCAATAATTGGGAGTTGGGACCATGGTTGGAGGAGCTTCATGTCTTATCATTGTCCAAGTTAAAGCATTTGAATGAACGGAAATTAGGTATAAAAATTATACATTGCAATGTTTTAAAGGGTAATCTTATATACTTTACTTTTCTAAGGTAAATATTTTCATGTTTTGTTACAATTAAATTGAACAAAGCAAAACATGGGTGAACTAGGGTCATTCTTTCTTAATTTGTAAGACAAAGAAAGCTTTTGAAAATTTTCATGAAAGGTGCGTTCAAAACTAGTTCAACAATGAATGAACTGTTAGTCTATTTAATTCATTTGTTGATGAAATCTTAAATTGATTATTATTTTAAAATGACAAAATGTTGATATATATGCATTTTCAAATAAAATTTGGTAAAATTCTTAATTTAGCTCAAGAGGAAAATTTCCTTGAATTTATTAGGTGAAAGCAAATTTTATATTTGTTTTCAAAATTCAAAACGATTCCATTTGCCTTTGAAAAGTCCTTGAAATAAAACTCTTTTATTTACCCATTCAAAAAAGAAAAAAAACTCTTATATTTAGAGGTTTTATTTTTTTTGAAATATCGGTTTCATCATTTAAAATCACTAGTATTTTTTATAACAGCAACGTCATCGTGACGTAAAATAATCATTCAAAACATAATATTAAAAAAAAAATTATTTCATCAAACAAATTTGATTCAATTATTAATGGCAAATATAATAATTTATATCATATTTTGTTTACATTTATACATATTACATTTATAACATAGTATACAATGATTTATACAGGCGTTAAAATGATTTTCACAACATTTATATATTAGTGATTAAAATTAATTAAACATTTAAATTTTTATTCACATTAATCATATTATCGGTGATATAAGTTTTTAACTTATCCAATAGTTTTTGTAAATAAATTACTATTTAATAAATTAAATGTCCATGTTATGTATTTATAGACTATTATTCTTTAAAAGGGGTCAAACAATCCTGTTTTTCTTTATTTTTTATTATTTCTTACACAATAAATTTATTTAGTTAACAAACCAATATCCTTGATTTTAATGAACAACATCATAAAATAAACAAGAAAAATGAAAATTATACCTCACAAAAAAAAATCCCATTTTAATTTTGTTGGACTGAATTTGTGCTTGACCCAAGGAATGTTTTAAGGTTGGGCTTGAGTTATAAAAAGTGACTTTGGGTTCAACCTTGACAGCAGCTCACTTTCAATCTTCTACTCTGGACCTTCCTCTTCTTCTTTCTATGTCCAAAACTAGGTTGTTTTGGACTTAATCTAAAAGCATGAACCAAAGCCCTAACAAACCTTAACCTATCTAATTCTCCTTTTGTTACTTCTCCCTTCTCTTTTCTTTTCTATTCCACTCTTCCTCATCCAATTGATTCTCTCTCCTCCCTCAAGAGAAATATTTTAAAAATTTACTATGTACTAAAATTAAGATAATTTAATTCTATTCAAATAGTCAAAATTTTAATAATTAATTAAATTAAAAACTAATCAACTAAGATAAAATAATTAACGCTAATAATCAAAGCAAAAAGATAATTAAATAAAGATCAAATTATAAAAAGCCTACGATTATAATATATCTCATATTTCATTTAAATTTTACCTTTCTCCCTTAACTTAATCCAATGGGTTGAATTGTTAACCTAAAGTCTTCAATTATTTATAATGCTCTCTTGAGTCTCTTACAAAAATATTAGCTTTAATCAAAAGCACTATATTCCTATGTAAATTGAGATTCAAATAGGCTCATTAAGTTTAGACTCTAATTTTAGCTACATATTGCATATAGGTATATTCATATCCTATATACAAATCAGTTTATTCATTCAATCAAATAAATATGATCAAATGCTATTCTAATTTTAGTCTATAATAAACTCTTTTTTTCCAGTTTGTTTTAAGTCCCTAGATCAATTTAATTGATGGCTAGATAATTAAAAAGTATTAAAAATAAATTAGAATAAACAATTATATCCCTTTGAAAATATGATAGAAAGATATTAAAAATTTCAATTACATATGAGTTCAATTACAATCCTAGAAAAATAAAATTAACTAGACATAGTTGCAAAAATAACTAAAATCATATGAAGTTTAGCCATTAGGAGTAACAAGAATAATAAAAGCTAAGGAAGAAGAAAATAAATATATTTGCAACCTTGATCTTCAATCTTCAACCTCAACTTCTATCTTCTTAAATCTCTCTCTAGATTTCTCTTCAATGTGTATATATGTAACTTCTCCTTAAGCAACTATTTATAATCTAACTTAACCTAATTCTACCAAAACTAAACTATTTTAGTCTAAAACTCTTAATATGGACTTAGAATAAGTGCACAGCCAAAAAAAGACTTAGTCAGCCCATAGCCTTTTCTTTTCTACCTTGTTTCTTCAATTTTCCCAGCTAGACGTTACAAGACACCCTATTTAAGCCCGCAGCACTCCATTGGTCTCAAGTTTTCTTTTTGCTGACTACTGCACTTTGTCAAATTCAACTATGATTTTCTCCATCTTCGAGATAGAACTGAAAAAAATGATCTACATAAAGGTTGTAGCTCTATCTCTTAGCTTTCCAATGGTCCAATATATGTATCATTTGGAGTCTTAGAAAGAGAGTTATGCTTAAAATACAATGACATATTCATTATGGCCTAAACTTCTTGAACACCTTTCTTCACCCATTTAAGCCCTTGTTCGTTTAGAGTCTTACAAAAACATTAAAACTAATAAATGATAAATGAATTAATATAGATAGACATAACATCAAATAAAATAAACTGAATAGAAAAATAACTAAAAATAACTAAATTCTAACCTAAACTTAAGAACTTAGCTATCTTTTAAGAATAATTTGAGATAAAATGACTAAATAAATTATTTTTCTTTCTATTTATAATAGTATAAAATTTTAAAATTTATTGAGCTCAGTTTTTAACTTGAGCTGAACTCAAATTAGCAAAATAAGTTGATTTGGTTACAACTTTCACATTTTACAAATACCCATTCTTTTGAAATTATTTAACTCATACCCAATTTACCTTTTATTTAAATTTACTTAAAGTTTCTTATAAAAAGATTTTATTTAAGTTCAAATACCACAATCAAATTTTACCAAATCTAAATTTAAATTATTAATTTGGATTTATAAATAATTTATTAATAAAATAAAATAGTACAAATATTTACAATTATATTTAAATTTATCACCAGTAAATGCAATCATTAATTTATGAAGTTTCAACTTGAAAAATATAACTTAAAATATTAAATAAAATAAAAACATAAAAATAAATAAAAAATTAAAAAAGTGGAGCTCAGATTTTATGGTTGTAATAAGAGGTTTGTCATATTCAAATTAAGCAAGTTAGAACAAGAAACTATATTTATAACCATAGCTAATTCCATACCTCCGTTCTTCATTTTTTAAAAGGAAAAACTAAATTAACTTATTTTACTAATTTGAGTTCAACTCAAGTTGAAAGTTAAGTTAAGTAAATTTTAAATTTTTATACTATTATAAATAGAAAAGAAAGAATTTATTTAGTCATTTTATATTTTATTATAATGTAAGGTAAGTTATTTATGTAAATTTGACTTTAAGTATGCAATTTTTTTAAAATTTTTTTTATAGAAGTAGAATTTAAGTTTAATTTTTGCAAAAAAGATAAATTAATTTACAAATTCTAAAATCAAATAATCAAGTAATATATATATATATATATATATGTTTTTTAACATCATAAATCTTTTACATTTAAATATTTAACTTATTAATAAGTATATTAATAATCTACTTAAATATTCATTTTTTAAAAATATTTTTTCAATTTAATCTCTTAATATCTCAAATTTTGTTTAATTTAGTTACTCTACTATATATTTATATTTAATTTAATTCTTATGACATGGCAAAATTTTTTATTTTAATTTTTTTTTTGATTTACCACATATTAGTGTCACGGACCGCAGCTTAGCGGATTAGAGGTTGCCCAAGGGTGTTCCGGAGTGCCGGTATGTGGAGAAGTATTGCTGGGAGAGAACCCCCACTGGATAGCGTAAGGCTAATGCAAGGTGCTAGCAGGGGTGCACAGCATAGGCCCCTGGGCAAGCCAGCACGACAAGATACCAGCAGGGGCGCACAGCACAGGCCCCTGGGCGAGCCAGCCCTACAGGATGCCAGCAGGGGCGCACAGCACAGCCCCTTAGGCGAGCCTGCCCGGTAGGGGACTAGCAAGGGCGCACAGCATAGCCCCTTAGGCGAGCCTGCCCGGTAGGGGACCAGCAGGGGCGCACAGCACAGCCCCTTGGGCGAGCCAGCCCGACATGATGCTAGCAGGGGCGCACAACACAAGCCCCTGGGCGAGCCAGCCCTACAGAAAGCCAGGCAAACTGCACGTAGGTGCGCCAGCCCTTAACCGACCCGCACAGCATGGGTACGTGACATGCAGGCCCGGGGCTGCAGGCCCAGCAGGGGTGTGCAGCACGCAGACCCTCACGGCATGGGTGGGCAGGACGCAGGCCCGGGGCTGCCGACCTAGCAGGGGTGGGCGGCACGTGAGGGCGCACAGTATGGGAGCACGGTACGCAGGTCTGGGGCCCGTCGGCCCAACAGGGGTGCGCGGCACACAGGATGGCATTGCATGGGTACGCGGCACGCAGGCTCGAGGCCCGCCTGCCCAGTAGGGGTGAGCGGCACGCAGGGGCGCACAACATGGGCGAGCGGCACTTAGGCTCGGGGCCTGCCGGCCCAGCAGGGGTACGCGGCACGCTGGATGGCACAGCAGGGCCGAGGCATGCAGGCCCGCACAGCGCCCAAACAGACTGCCTGTGCGCGGCCCCTGCGCACCAACCCGCTAGCGCCTAGGCACACAGTCTGTGCAAGGCCCAGACCCACCAGGGGGCCCAGGATGGTGCCGGCCCACCAGACCCACTCTTTTGATGTATTGAGCTGCTGGAAATTTTAATTTTCCCTTCTAAATATTTTGGAGGGAAATATTTTGGAGGGAAATATTTAAGAAAAATTAGCTATAAATAACCCCTTGTACTTTTTGTAATTCATTCAAGAGAAGTTCAGCTTTTTTTTTTTTCCAGCATTCTCTTCTCTTTTCTTCCTTTTACTTTTATGCACGTTTGCTTGCTGGCTTAAAGTCATTTTGTGCGAGTGCAGGTGTCGGAAGGCAGTGTGCTGCGTGTGAGAGTGCTGAGTGCTTACTGGGCGAGTGTTGAAGTACTAAGGTTGACTTGGGTTCTAGTATCGGGATAAGGGTTGAATTCAAGGCTGTACGGATGGTGGTATGCAGAATCGCCCTGTGACATTAGTACTATGTCAACATTATTACATCATCATATTAGTGTCATATGACATTACCATGTGAACAACGTTGATGTCAGGTGATATGCCAAGTCATCATCTCAACATCATATTATCAAAATATGTTATCGCTGACATTATCTCTTTTAACGATAAAATTAGATATCATTAAAAATAAATTAAATTAAAAAAATTTCTAAATTCAAGAGACTAAATTATTTTAATTTTAAGTTTATAGATAAAATTAAACAAAATTAAAAAATAAAAAAACTAAATAGATCTTTTGATCAAAATTAAATGAGCTAAATCCACACTTCCATATGGAGAAAACCTAACAACTAAATTACATAATAAGTATTACTATCCATCTTTTTTGTTGTTTCTACAAAATAATTATTTTATATTTATCGTATTATATTTAATTATATATATCTACATATATATATATAGATATATATTCTTTGTTTGAAGAAAAATATTGCATATGTAGTTGCCCACCGCAGCCCATGGTGTTGTTTTCATGTTTTGCATTTGATTCTTGATTCTTTTCGCCTCACTTTAAAGCATCTGAAAAGCAAGAGAATTGGGTTTGCCTTAGTCGTTAGAAATGAGGTAAGCATCCATATATTCTTGTGTGCTAGCAACTTGCTTTTCTCTCTTACAGCTTAGCAGCATCGACACAAGTTTCTCTTGCTGTCTGAATCTGGTGCAAATTAAAGAAGAAAATGAGATGGGTAATTTTCTTTCTTATCAGAAGCTGAAGCGGCTGGCATCTGTGACCCAAGAGGGCAATTCCTCGAGAGGAAGAAGATCTAAACAACCTAGGGCTGCTAGTTTCCAAACCATGTCCACAAAACAACCTGAGGTCGATTCTTTGGGGGAGAGTGCAAGCACTGGACAAAGTAATCGGGTTTCCAAGCTACAAAGAAAGCAATCTGCAAAGCACAAGTATGGATTAATCCGTGATAATTTCTCAACCCTTGAGCAGGTTCTTCTTCTTACTTTCGTTCTTGTTCAAACATCTTTTGTTTTTTGTCCTTCTTGGTGTATTTTGAACAAGTTACACATTGAGAACTATGGATGAAGCTAGCTAGTTTTGTTTTGTTTTGTTTTTTTTTTTTATGAGTAACTAAAAGAAATCTTGTGCCTGCAGCCCTTCTTCAGCCATTCTGTACGGTTCTTTTGCTTTTCCAAAAAAAAAAAAAAAACAGCACATAATGACTGAAGTCTTGGTCTTTCTTTTCTGTGAGTGGTCAAGTTGCTCTTGAGTTATTTATGTAGAAATAAAGAAAGTTGTGTTTGGGTTTTAGAGCTACTATTTTTGGGTCAACCGTATCTGTCAATCCGATAAGAATCCCCCCAACACCCACACTTGATTTTAAAGTGTTCCAATTAATTTGAACAAAAAAGGTTAAAATAAAAAAAATTAATTAAAAAAGAAAAATCGTGTTATATTTTGGATTTAGTTAAAAATATCTACACATTTCCCATTCTCCTGTCCTATTCGTCTTTGGCAGAAGAAATATGTACCCAACCCTTTTGGTCACCAATCCATGCCAGCCCATTTATTCTGGTAAAAGATGGCTCAAGAAGGAGAAAAACAGACGTTTCCAATGTTGGGAGTACTTAGAAGTTAATTAGGGGGTGGGATTTTCATTGGAAAGAAAATATTAGTCAAAGCACCACTAGGGTTGCAAGTTGTACACATCTTTGACGAAAAATTCATAACACCGTGTTCTCTACACTAGCACTTGTTAAATAGGATAAGTATTATTTAGCGTGACAATACAGACAAGGTATCTTTCTTCAACTTTAACATAGACGTGACAATAAATTTTAAATACATAAATGTAAATATTTTATTATATATTTATATATATTTTTTAAATTGAAAATATAAGTATGTATTTATAAATTTGTTTAAATTTTATTTTTAAAATTTAAGATGATGCTTTAAATTTCGATCAGTATTCATGCATGTGCCTTGTTAGGTAGCAAACATGGCCTGAGTTCGTCGCCCTTGTCGCAAAACGTCAACCTGTTTGTTGAAGTTAAACAGTGAACGCGGTTTTCTCAGTCCCATCGACACGTTATTGCCTTTTAACAAAGTTGGTTTGACGGGAATGGTAAGAGAAAAACAAAAAACATAAGGTTAGATAGGAATCGATTTTAGCCAATGGGGATTAGGTATAGGATGATGGCTCGCACATGTGGGGAGCGTGGTCCTTAGGTGGTCCCAACCCATTGGTCTTGTGTTTAGTGCTTGCTAAGTGACCATAATGATTACTTTGTGCTTACTTTTCTATGGTTGGAATTCAAAATTTTGCTTTAAATTTTTTTTAAAAAATATAACAAACTATTCTCTCTAAAATATTACATTTTGCTTGTCCATGATAATTTTTTTTTTACTTTTTTGATATTACATTTTATATTTTTTTAAAAAATTATAAAAAATAATTTTTTTAATATTAGGTAAACATTTAGTTTGCAGAAAAAAAAAAAGGATTACATAAATCTGAACTCTCATTAACATATACTCAAATGATATGCACGATTGACGTGACACTAGCAATTTATTGTGACAGCAAAGACTTTTAACTGAAAGTCGCCGACTGACCATTCATCACGTGCAACACGTTTGCACGTAAATCCTACGCACAAGTTACTGAATAATATTTTTATATTGATTGTCCCCAAACTATTCAAAGTTAAAAGGGTAAATAACAAAAAATAAAATAAAATAAAAGGGTAAAGCTTATAGCATGTGTTATATTGCTTAGATCCTAACTTATGGTTTACAACATCCTGGAACTGGTACAAAGGCCAACCAAAGTGATGTTATATATGAATTGGCAATCTTCAAAGTCTTTTTGTGAGAGGGGTAATTTATTTACTAATAGTCTTTACTTAAGTCAAAATAGTTAAATCAATCAATTGGGGGACAATCTGCCACACTGATTTGGCCTAGAAATGACTCAATTGCATGACACTAAAGGTGCAGATGATTTCTCTTCAGGATTCAGAGCTTTGTTGATGGCCATGATCTAGTCAATTGGTGCCCACTTCCAACAGTAATTTTGCAGAAATATGAATATCATACAATGTGCTTTTGCTTTGGCTTTGGCTTGTCTAGAGGCTAGCTTCTTTCATATTTGACTTTCAGGTTTTTGAAGTTCTGAACAAGCTCCTCTTTTACAGGTTACAAGAGCTTTAAGGGAGTCTGGTCTAGAATCATCTAATCTCATTCTTGGAGTTGATTTCACAAAAAGCAATGAATGGACAGGTATGCTAAGTTCAGAAAACAATTTCCATCTCTAATTCTGCCACAAAATTTCTCTGGTGCAACAATCTAACTTTAGAAATCTTGCCTGACAAAAAGCATTCACCAAACTGCTTCTTACTATGGCTACTAGCATACCACCTAACTACTTTCTCTAAGATGCATTTCCAACCACTTTAATGAACACCTCTTGCACTCAAATGGTGTAGTGCAGCAATTCAAAAGCCCATACTAGGTCTTGGCATGGCATTACTATAGGTAGAGTTTAAAGGAAGATATTTACTAGCTAAACATTTCTGTTTTCCTACTTTTTCGAATTGGTTTGTCTCTGGGTGCTAACTTGGAAGCCAATGCATCAATGTTGTTATTGAAGGCAAAGTATCATTCAATAACCGGAGTCTACATGCAATTGGTGATGCACCAAATCCATATGAGAAAGCCATCTCCATAATCGGAAAGACTCTGGCTCCGTTCGATGAAGACAACTTGATACCTTGTTTTGGCTTTGGTGATGGTACGGTGCCGGCTCCGGAAGTTAAATCTTTCAACATTTACTCTTTATTTGTTAATCTAATCCAGTTGTTGTTTGCAATGTGATAGCTACCACGCATGATTCGGAAGTGTTTAGCTTTCACAGTGATCATTCATCTTGCCATGGCTTCGAAGAAGTCTTATCCTGTTACAAAAAGATTGTTCCAAACTTGAGACTGGCTGGTCGGTGTCTATCCTCTGGTCGTAACATTTGCTCATTATATCATGAATGCTTCGTTTGTGTCAAAAGCTAATGGCTTCAAGCATGTATGTTGTAATGTAGGACCAACTTCTTATGGACCGGTAATTGATGCTGCAATTGACATTGTGGAAAACAGTGGTGGCCAATTCCATGTGTTGGTTATCGTTGCTGATGGCCAGGTGAAATCTCATGCCCACCTTTTCTCCTTTCTCCCTTGTTTATGTGCAATGTTACCTCTCTCGCACAATGTATCTCCAAATTTGTTTTCTTCTTGTGTCAATCATGAAGGTCACACGAAGTGTTAATACAAGTGACAGAGAGCTGAGTCCACAAGAAGAGAGAACAATCAATTCAATTGTCAATGCAAGGTAGGACCTGTCTCATACATTGCATCATACTAATGTAGTTAAGGAAGGGGGTGAGTATTCGGTTAATTCGGTCAAAAAATGCTCTTAATTAAATTTGTTATAAATTTTACTCGACGTGATCGAATTAATTGATTAACCGAATTAGTTCGATTAATTCGATTATTAACTGGTTAACCATAAATTTTTAAATTATGAGCTCAATTTCACTCAAGCTCATTTTTCAAGTTTAATTTTTTTAATAAATAATTCAACAAACAAACATTGTTAAATGCACACTAAAACATTTCAACAAATATAAATAAAAATACATTAAATATTTAAAATGTTCTAATTTAGTTCCAACAAAATTATTAGATATGCAAGGAAATATTGAAATTGATTTAAGTTTCCAAACATCATTAATCAATTAGCGGCTCTAAAGCAATCTTGAAAGATCTACAAATGCCTAAACAAAGATAGCAAAAAAAAAAGCTAAACAAGAATTAAAGAAAGCTAAAATAAAAAAAATAAGATGTTGTTTAGTGTAAGATGTTATTTTCCGTTCTCCTTCATTGTTTAAGATTTTAATATTTAATATTTAATATTTAATTCGGTATCGAGCTCAATAAATATATTAGATTTTCAAATTATTTAATTTTTGCATAACGTAATTTAAAATTCCTTGAGAGTATATATTTCTATTATTTTCTTTGATTTTTTCCTTGTTTTAACTTTGAATTACTTATTGACTAAAATTATAACTCTTTTAAATTTTTTTCAAGATATTTAAATGAAAAACATTTATCAAATATTTTCTTTGCATGATAAATGTAATAGAATTACACTTGCTTGTAGTTTCTTGTAGTTAATGACCAATTATATTTATAGCAAGATTATTTTAAAATTTTGATTAATTAAACATAATAAAAAGGGTATTCTTTAATTACAAATTTTATTTCAACGCTTAATTAATTATAAAAGATAAATAATTGCAAACTTAAACAAAACAAGTTGCTTAACTTAGTAAAGTGCTTGATGTTTTTATGTGCTGTTGCAAGGTTAATTCTCAGTGTCATTTAACTGAAAAAAATATTTCATAACAAAACCAAACTAATTTAATTGTATTAATTCGACCCCTTAACCAAATTAAGATGAATTAATTAAACCGAATTAATTTAATTAACCAATTTCGTTTTAACAAAATTTTGCTTACTCTTAGATGTAGCCTCAATGGAAATTTTATCTAATTAGTGTCATTACTCATAACTATATGCTCACTACATGGTCTAATAGCTCTGGCACTATTTGAGTACAGCTTAAGATTTATTTTTCTTTTGCTCTCTCAATTTGCAGCTCACACCCACTGTCGATTGTTCTGGTTGGTGTTGGTGATGGACCTTGGGATGATATGAAGAAATTTGATGATAAGATTCCCGCACGTGACTTCGACAACTTCCAGGTTTTGTGCTTGTAGCAAAGCACGTTGAATTGTATGTTATACTGTTAACACATTAATTATTTGGGATGAAATGGAGCTCTCTGTGTTTCTCTCTTCTGTGCAGTTTGTTAACTTTACTGAGATTATGCTCAAAAATACAACTCCAGAGGAGAAAGAAACTGCTTTTGCTCTTGCTGCCCTCATGGAGATCCCTTTCCAGTACAAAGCAGTCGTGGAACTTGGTATTCTTGGGTGAGTTATGCTCAACAATTAGTTTGTTTCGCATTTATTTTGTCCTCAAATATATTATTAATTACAATAGATCCCAAGATCAGGGTTATGCAACAACTTGTAATGGTGTTACGATATTTGGAAGGGATTTGTAAATTAATTCTAATCACTCGTTATTTATTAATTGCATTGAACAAAGGCAACGAACTGGGACAGCAAGGAAGGTAGTTCCACGTCCTCCTCCAGTTCCCTATAGTCGACGTCCACAGCCAGAGCGTGTGCCAAGC
>NW_018397282.1:866640-897405 GCF_002168275.2 Theobroma umbraticum
CATCATCGCCTTCATTAGATGATCGCATCCAGGTATATATCATATGACAAATGCTGCATGCTTTCCTTTGCATTCAGCTTCTTCGGGATTCCCTTTTAATAAAATCTATTTGAGAAAAAAAAAAAACGATATAAAAGCTTTATTTACGTTTGATGTCTATAGCAAGAGCTAGTTTGGCATCAATTATTAGCGTTATTTAGTGTAACTCTTTCTAGCTTTTATCAAAACACCGCCTTTATTTTGTCTTGTAATTTACCCCCGTAACTTTTGCAATGTAAATGTAGGCATGCCCAATCTGCCTTACGAACTCAAAGGACTTGGCTTTTAACTGTGGGCATATGGTGAGTTCAATTTTCAGGCTTTCCTTTCTCAGCACATCTTTCCATGGTTTAAAATAACATAGAACTTATATGATTGCAGACTTGCAGGGAATGTGGGTCAAAAGTGTCCAATTGTCCAATATGCCGCCAAAGGATCATAAATCGTCTCAGGCTGTTTTCTTGATTTCTATAGTCATGTAATCTTAATCTATGTACAGTCTAGGTTTGAGTGTACGTTAGTTTTTAAAATCAGGTATGCATTTAACGTGTACAAGTTTACATGTTGAGTGCCCACATAAAAGGATAATTGTACAAAATGTTTAAAAGAATGATTTGTGCTTTGCAAATGTTTAAGCAATCCCTTTGTTTATCGTTTCTCTATTAGTATTCTCTTTGCCAGAAACTGAGTAAATCGTAGACTCGTAGTTTGTATCAATAGGTGTAAGCCGATATTTTAATCGACTTTGGATCTGCAAACGTCCTTTTAACAGCACAATCTAGTCAAGATTTAACTCTTATGACAAACACCATCTAGTTACAGCAACAGGGCACAGAGTACTAGCTTTTAGCGTTAATTCATTGTGTTGGTAATCAACTCCATGAATTTTTTCATGCAGAGGATCCATCGGTGTAGCAATTGTAGAACACATGAATCATGTCATTGCTTACTAAGTGTGAACAATGGATTTCATACTAGCTATGAATTGAAAGGAGAAAGTAGCCAAAGAGAAGAGTTTAGAAATGTATACTTTTATATTGCAAACTTTCTTACAAGGATTTTTCTTTCACTAAGCTAATCTCTTCCTCCTAGTGAAGAAAGAGTTGCCTTATATAGGCATACATGGACACAACAAACCAAACTAGTTACTATTTAGAATAGTAACTTGATATGATCTAAAGCTTACAAAGCTTACATGACACAACGTTTTATATAAGCTTACTTGGCACAGCTTTTTAATAAATTTGATTCTAAAATACTAAAAACAAACATTAAAAAATAATTACTATAGGACAAACAAGCTTTGAATTTCATGGGGTTTTTTTTTTGATGTGACATTTCTTTTGATGCTTTGTCATCTGGTGGAGTTCTTTTGTCGAGGACGATGTGACAACACTTTGTGGCACACTTAACATACTTAAGCATACATTATTAAACAAAATTTTAATGATTTGGATTTTTACAGGTTGTGGACAAAAATTTTAGCTGGCAATTGTCTACGTCAGGGGAGAAATTGTAACCGAAAGTTTCAAGCCATTTTTGGTTGGTGATCACCATTTCTTTGTCCGAAGGTATTTCTTAGTCTAATGGTTTGGCAGTGTTGGAGGATGTTTGGTTTGGTGTAGGTTGCTTGGCTGGATCTCGTTGTAGTTCATTTATGAAGAAGTCTTTGGGGTTAAAGTTTTTTCCCAAGTCATATGGATCTATGTCAAAGTCATAGGGGTCTTGGGAATCATCCTAGCAGATTGGTGGCTCAAGTTGTGGTTCCTTGATTAGTGGTGCTTGCCACCATTTCATCGATTTAAGTTTGGACATGTTGAATTCAAAGACAGGATCAAGGGGTTTGATCGTTGGGTTTGTGAATCTTTGCTCATAGATGTGCCTGTTGATTCTCAACTAGGTGATGCAATTATTAAGGTAATCTTTCCATGGCTAGTTATGTAATTGGGGCCAAATCTCTGAAGGTATTTTCTTATTAAGTTCATAGAGTTGTTTCTGTATTTTGGTGTATTCTTGAGGGTGAGTAAGGACCTCATTGTGGAAAAAGTATTCTTGGCTTGTGAGGATGGCTGTGTATGGGAAGTACTGCATAGCATTAATGCAGCTACACAGCTTGTGGAAAGTAAGAACAATGTACTTGTGGGTTTTTTGGAACTTTTCGTACATTGTGATCTAATCTTTCCAAATGGGTATGGGCGGCCTAAACCAATTAAAAAAGTGTTTGAGGTTTTCATGGCTAGGGTAAAGAAGGTGTTTTTTGGGTTAGATTATGTTGTCTTGGAATTTTTATTAGGTCTTTAGGAGTTTAAGTGGAAACTCGATGGCAATGTAATGTTGATGACAGAACTATTATAGGAAACAAAGGGTTTCTTTGGGAAAGGTTATCTAATGCCTAGTGGGGAAATGGAATGGGTGGATAAAGGGATATTTAGGATGGATGCCAATGGGTTGGATTGAGGTGTCTCTATACCTTTTTATGATATGACCTTAATATTTGATCAAGAGTGGATAGGAATGCGTATGGAATGAATAAGTCATTACTAGGGTGAGGAGTTTTGGTGGGAGTTGGTCTAAGGGAAGGTTTTCTTCAAGGTCCAGAAGGTCTTTTGTGTTAAGAGGATAGGTGGTATTTACCATAGGTTTTGACGGGGCATCTCTAAAAGGTCTAAGAGTAGGTCTCACCATTGCAATAACTGGGAAGACTTTGGGGGAGAGTTATTTCTGAGAGATGGAAGTTGGCTTGGAAAACATGTCTGAAATGACATTATCTTTGCCTTTTATATGTTTGAAGGTAGATGAGTATTATGAAAACCATTGTGCCCATCAAAAGAGTTAAAAAATTGGGAAGGGTTTTCTTCTTGAAGTTCAGCAAGTGATCAAAGGCTGACATGTTATGTTAGATTCAACTGTCAAGTGATAGCCAATCAGATGGAACTTTAATTTCTGGATGCTATATTTGACGGCAAGAATCTCTTTGAAAGTGGAGTGGTAGTGGATTTCCGAGTCTTTAAATCTTCCACTATTGTATTTGCAAATTTTCCTTTGTCGATTGGCTTCTTCTATTAACACTGTACACACAAATTTCTCGTCAAAATTTCTTGACTTGAAAATTATGAGACAAATACAAATATTTGATGATGTGAGTGATAATCTCTGGAAATTCCTCTGATTAATTTCTTCACTTCGTTTTCAAGAGTCACGAACTTGGACTTTGTCTTGATCACGAGTTTCACCGTCGTTTGATCACGAACTTCGCTGTTGCTTGATTACGAACTTCGCCGTTGCTTGATCACGAACTTCGCCGCTGCTTGATCACGAACTTCGCTGTTGCTTGATCACAAACTTCGCCGTTGCTTGATCTTCACCCCAGAAATCTTATATTCTTCTTGATCTCTGAAATGCTTTCAATCTTCGAATGCTTCTCTATCTTCGAATGCTTCCGAATGAATCAAAATGACTTGGAGGAGCCCCCTATTTATAATGTTAAGTGGGAGACTTTGATGAGAATGAAATCTCTTTAAATTATCTCTAAATTATTTTAATTTATTTAGAGATAAATTATGATGACTCATTGAACGTCTTTTGATTGGCCGGACTTTGAGTCCTTGAATTTTGATTGGCCGAAGTTAGGTATTATCTTTAATTTATTTAGAGATAATTCCAATTTGATTTTTATCTCTAAATTAATATAATTATTAGAGATAATTTAAATGACCAATAACTAAATTTTAATTGGTCAAAAATATGAAGATTATCTCCAAATTATTTGGATTTATTTAGAGATAATTTGGATGACCAATAGCTAATATTTGATTGGTCAAAATATAAATATTATCTCTAAATAATTTAGATTTATTAGAGATAAATTGAATGACCAATAGCTAATATTTGATTGGTCAAAATATAAATATTATCTCTAAATAATTTAGATTTATTTAGAGATAAATTGAATGACCAATAGCTAATATTTGATTGGTCAAAATATGAATATTATCTCTAATTTATTTTGAGAGATAAATATATACCAATAGGTGAATTGGTTCAACTATATGTCTTTAAAATAATCTAACCAATAAATTAATTATTTTATAATTAATTATATGGTTAAAATATTATTAAATCCACATGGCAGCATGTAATTGGCTGATAAGTTTTTTTCTTCTACAAACACTACAGACCAATATTGTTGCTTGTGTCAGTCGAGAGGATTCTTTTTATTTAAGAAGGAATTTGGAGAGTTAGGAATGACTTGGTAGTAGATTTGAGAATCTTTATAGCTTTTGTCTGCTTCCACATCCACTATGTTGGGGAATCTTTCTTTAACATCATCTTGAGTGGAGTTGATATCTTTGCAAGATTTAGATGAACTCACTCATGTAATTAACAATTTTGAGGAACTACAAAACTTGTTTCTTTATAAGGTGTTCATTCGGGAAGGACTTGAGTTCTTGGACAATGTGTGATTGTGCTATGTGCTGACCATCTTTGAGGTGCATACCAAGGAAATCTATTTTTATGGCACTTATTGTTATCTTATTTTCAAATAACATTATGCCATATTGTAGGACAATAACTTGGTACATTTCCAAAAGCTGTTTATGACTCGACTTGTGAAGGGAGAAAGTAAGATATCATCAATATAGATAAGGACATGATCTAAACTCGAGTTGAATATCTTTGTCATGGCACAATGATGATGCTATCATTAATACAAAGAGCATTACTATATGTTGGAAATGGTGTTACAAGATACAAAATGCTATGTGACGATGCTATCATTAATACAAAAAGCATTACTATCTATTGGAAAGGGATTATTTAAGGTGTGATACTAATAGGAAATGAAATTGGGGTGTTAAACTTGAACTTTTGAAAGTTTGGGAAGTTGAAAACTACCTACGGGGACATTCTTGGAAGGATGAACAATAAAGGCCTCTAAAAGATTTTCTATAGACACATTCTTGAATGTATTGATAGATTCAGCCAAAAATTAATATGTATCAATACATTTGAAGCAGAAAGCGCTCAGGGGAAAAAGTATCGATACATTACCCCAATGTATCAATATATTTAGGCAAAATAAGGGCAAATGTATCGATACATCATTGAAGAAATGCAAAAATAAAAAAGAGATCCCGACCATTTAGCCATTTAAAACAAAAACCCTTGAACTCTTTCTCTTTTTAACATCTCAAAACCCTAAGGTCGCAAACAGATTCTTGGAGCTATTTGGAGTTAATTTGAGCTTGGGAAAGACCTCTAGAGGTAAGATTAAATGTATTTGCTGATTATTTTTCAATTTAATCAGTTAGATTCTAAGAAATCTAGTTTCTTCGGCTTTGGTGAATCTCCCTCCATTTAGTTAGAATTTGGAGCTAAGATTCAGGCATTCTAACTTCTAAGGTATGGGTTTAGCTCAATATTGAAGGATTTGTGCTTAAATAGTTGGATTGCTAAGATTGGTTAATTGTGAAAAAGCTGACATTTTTCAAAAGCCAAAATTTAACTAATAATTTGATGTTTGATATGTTTTAAAGGGGCAATAGGGTAAATTGACCCGTTGGCAAGCTAAAGGACGATTGGAGGCCAAGGATTGAAGCTTGGTAGTGGGACCACCTCCAATTTGTGATTGTGAGTGGGTTAATTAAACATGTGTAATGTAGAACGGATGGAAAATGCACTGCATTGGTATTATATTATGTATGTAGGCCTAGATAAACATGCCTAGGCTAGAGAACAAATGTTTTATGTGCAAGTAAGTATATATGTATGTATATTTATATATCTGTGTAAATGATATATGTTGAGGTTATGTGCTTTAGTGCAATGCCACATAGATGGTTTATATTGTGTAAGCCTAGGCTAGAGTGTCAAGAAGCTATGGTTAACCCCTAGAAGTAGGTTACCCTAAGTGAATGATATGTTAAGAGAATTTGATCAAATGATGCAATAGGGATATAAAAGCCCTTAGAATCTTAAACGAGCTTATAGACAATTAAAACTCGATGAATATGATTTATGATATGTTGTGGACATTGCTGGGATTCAACCTTATGCTCAAATATGAAAAATCATCAAAAATTAAAATATAACGCAACAGAAAAAAATAATATTTAATTAGAGAAACAGTTGAATCCTACAAGATCAATGTTTGTGTTTTTTATGTAACTTTCAAATAAATTATAAACACTCATAGGTTTAAGAGTTACATACCTTGCTCTAAATATCATAATCAAAAGTCAATTAAATCCAAAAATCTTTGCTTCTTCACCTTTAGGATTTGTCAAATCTTCAGCCACCCAAGTGTTTGGCCTCTAACAGTAATCCACACAGTAACTGAATAAGATCTTCTCCAAGGTAGGATTTTACTTGTGCTAGTAAGTTTTCTTTCTAAAACAAAAAGACTAAAATTCTTACCGAAATCAATTAGAAAAGGTCTAGGATTACAAGTTTTGTAACGACCCACTCACACAGCTGTTATCAACACACAGGTCATATAAACAAGCCTACACAACCCGGCTAGCCTTCTAAGAATTTTATTCTGCCTATATTTCTTCTTTTCACATTGTCATTACTGCTCTAATTAAATTGTTTTTGTCAGTCAATCATCAATATCATTGTCTCATCCATAATCAACATCGAAATAATAATATCCATGTAATAGTTCAAAGTGTTTCAATGACACAATGACACATTTTTAATTTACAATATTTAAAGATCTTAGTCTCAAATGGTTTTAAACTCATTACTTATTACAATTTTAAGACGACTCAATGACTAGACAGCGGAGCGAAGTGAAGAAAGCTAGGAGATGCCATTACCCACACAACCGCAAAAGGATTCTTCACCAACAATGTCCCCAACAATCTATTTATCTGCACATTAAATAATGTGGGTGAGTCTCATAAACTCAATGATTATCAACTCTGTAAGCAAGCGAGGAGAGTAAACAAATATAAAGATGGAACATTTATAAATTCAAGAGTAAGCGTTGAAAACATACTCTATTAAACTAAAAGATTTTATACGTTGCAAGTCTTAAGAATAATGAATCATAAGTAAATACATATGAAAATGGTTATATTTAGCATGCTAGAAAATCTTTCAACTTTAATATCCTTTCAACAGTAAATCCAATGGCAAGTATAAAATGAAAAATCTTAAACATAAAATACAGAATAACTAGTCCCCAATGAATACGGAAATTTCACTTGCCATTTAATAACACATTTCAAGCGTTAATGTCATGCCATGTTTAATAAAAATCAACAAGTGAGCATCATCCTTAAGTAGGTTTAGTATATCTCTTAAGCTTACTCTCTCAAACATCATTACCTACTCATGGGAACTGCCCATGCCAATAGATATAAATTTGGGCTTTAGGTCCCCTTTTACCCACTTGTGGAAACAAGGTATGCCACCTAATACGAATCGAGGCTTCAAGTCCCCCTTTACTTACTTGTGGCAACTGCCCACGCCATCTAATGTGAATCGGGGCTTCAAGTCCCCTTTTACAATCACATATCGATAATCAACAATCACTACTTTGTACACAAAAACCACACTTAGCTTGGTGTGGTAACAGGTCCTACCCCCCAAGTATCTCAATCACGTTAAAATGAAAATCATCCCAATTTAATGCACTTGCGAAACTTGATAGATCAAAATCAATATAATCATAAATCAAATGTTATGCATAATTTAGCTCATGGCATGGCATATCTATCAAATCAGCATGTTAAGTGAAATTGATAGTTTATCATCAATTCCCATGAATCAAGTAATGGCCATTGGCCTAAACATCACACAAGCTTGCAACGCGTGATTTTGAATAAAAAGCTAGTCAAAGGTTTGTTTCCTCGTATTTAAAAGTAGGTAGATATATACCTATATATAATATAGAGAGAAACGGATTTAAAATCCTTGTCACAATCACAAACAGCCTAAGCTTTCGACTAACTCATGCTTTCAACAATTTCATCTACTATCAAATGTAACATATATAATATATTTACACTAATATAGTTTTGAAATGTAGTGCCCACTCACATTGAATGGTGGGATTTCTCACTAGTACCACAAATCAATCTTCCTTAACTTAAGCTTGATTCGACCAAGGATGGTTGCACTTTCAAACTACTAGCATCCAAACCTTGAAGGAGTTCCTTAGCCTTGGCTTATGGTAATTACCATTCATTCAACAACCTTGTTTAGCAATAGAAACATCCTTTCAACAATCCTTAGAAATGTTCACATTACACATTAGCTTAGCACATTACTAATGCTACTCAACTTGTACATTCTGTCCAATAGTAACCTACTAATCAAACTTCAAATATATATATATATATATATATATATCAACTCAATAATTGTTCAGTTCTATGCCTTGGTTTGACAAATTTCTATCAACATTCCTACACCTCCTTGCAACACCTTAACAACATTATGCATGTATATTAAAATTGTAAGTTCAACCACGTAATCATCATCTTTAACCATAAGTAACTAAGTAATCATTTTAAGAAATAAAATCCTAATTGCCTTACCTTGATATAAATTAATCTCATTCGAAGAACAATTTATGCACTGCTTCAACACAACTCCAAAATTTACTAAAATTCCAGCTTCGAGCTTGAATATGGAAAGCTTGAATTCCTTCATAATATAGTGGCAGCCACAGCTTGGGGCTTGCCTAGCTTTATCGTTTTTCACTTACTCCCATTCAATGAAGGTCTCGGGTTTCAAAAATGTTAAGGGTCCTTCTAGTCCTTCCTACCACTATCTTTAATCTCTTCTTGGCACTAGCTTTAGAGAACAGTTCTCAAGTTTTCTCAAAAAATGTTAATGGCGAAAGCCTTGAAGAAATGGATGTGGGGGCTCTCAGGTTGGCAGAAAAATAAAAAGAAAGCCATGCAATGTACCTTCAAGGCAGGCGAAATTACCCAAGTCTCAGGCTCTATGTATTTATCAATTTCTGTGCCTCCATGTTGTAGATTTCTTCACATGCTAAATCCCATCACATGGTGGGGGACCCATATGTCCCCTACTAACCCATTTTCGTTGGTTCAAATAAGTTTTTGATGGGTATTAACCCATGGTTTCATGCTTAAGTCCAATTGCACTTGTAAAATTTCAAGTTTTCTCTTTAATATATTTATTTAACCTTGCAAATGGTTTATTTATACAAAGGTTTTCCTACTTCAACTAATCCAAATTTCATCTCTCTACTTGTTATTTCCTTGTAATTAAATCCTTCAACTACTTCTTTAACTTATATTTCCTTCTATTATTCCTCAATAACTCATACAAATAAAGTATCAAATTCGCATTCCACAAAATTATCTCAATAATATTTAAATAGATATTTATTTTTATACCTTATTTAATAACAACACGTGGACTGCCAATGATACTTCATTCCTTAAAATTCTTCTTAGTCCCCCCACTTTTGCCATACCCAACTTCTCAAGATCGTGTTCCAACATTATGTCGTCTTTTGTCACTTAATAAAAAAAAAATATTATTTGTATTATTTTTTATTATTAAGATAATATTTTATTTCCCATGTCACCACCTTCAATTTCACATATCTTCTTACATACCAACACCCATAATTCACCTTAATTAGAAATATAATTTCCATTAGATTAACATCCCATGGGTGGGATGCTACAAGTTCCCTCAACACTTCATTTGAATCTCTTCCACTCTTTCCCAACTCACTAAATGAGTTGAGTTGTTAACCTAGAGTTCTAATTTATTTAAAAGTATCTTCTAATATTCTTATAAAAATATATCTTTCAACCAATTCACTATATTCCTATGAGAATTAGATTAAAATAATATTCATTAAGCTTAGACTCTATACTGGCTACATACGACATGTAAGTATATTTCTATCTCACACACAAATCAAATCAATCAATTAACTAATTGAACTTGTGGTTTTGAAATAACAAAATTGATTAATCAAAATATTCTTTAGAAATGATTAGAAAATGTTTTTAAACTTGAAGAAAACCCTCAAGAGTTTTAAAGTTTAGCTTGCAAAGAAAAATGTTTTTTAAGCAAACTTGAACTCAAGGGCTAGCCTTAAAGAATAGACTTTCTGAATATTAAGAATCGATTCTTAAATGAGTGGAAAACAAAATTTATTCTCTTACTACAAGAAGAATTGACTTTGAAAAAAGAAGAAGTTAGTTTTTAGAAAGTAGAAGCTTCAAGATTTGAGAAAAATTGGCACCTCAAAGAGCAAGAATCAATTTTGAAACAAAATGCAGAAAGAAGGAACTAGGCATGAAAAAATCGATTCTCCATGAAGAAATCGTTGGTTTTAAGTGAGAATTAATCAAATATCTTAAGTCTGAAGAGAAAGAATTAATTCTAGAGGAAGAAGATATTGATTCTTGAAGCATCAATGACAAAAATCAGAAACTTGGTGAAGAAGAAAGAGATGGTACAATTGGTTAAGATTAAAGTGTCAAAGATCAAGCTTAAATTCAAATTTTGGTGTCAGACCATAGTGAAGAATCAACAACTTGGAATAAAATAATCGATTCTACAAAAGTGTAAAGGTGCCACTTTTGAACCAAGTTGTGGAAGAACCGACATCTCAAGAAGGAAGAACCAATAACTCATGAATAACGAATTGATTCTCCATATACGATAGGAATGAGCAAGCTGGCCATAATGTACAAAAGTTGATTCAAATTTCACTCCAATAGGTAAGAAATCATTTGGCCTATAAATATCCATTCTGAAGATGTTAAAGTAGAGATTTTTGAAGGGACTGAAAAAAATTGAAGACCAGAAAAAAGAGCAAAAATAAGTAAGAGAGTTGAGAACAGAAAAATCATTTCTTTGAGCAAACGCAGAAAACCAAGATCACATTTTTATTTCTTAGGTAGAGTTTCTTGAGCCTAAACTTCACTTCATCATTCATCATTATTGAGAAAGCTCTCACTTTTTTGTACTTGGATTCCTTACCAACCTTATTAGAGGTTTTGAGCTAGAGATTCTTTTAGGAATCCACCATTGTATAGGTTATGCCAACTTGAAAAGGTCGTGTTAAGGTTATATCTTTGAGTAAAAGGTAGAAAGGTTGTTTTTGATCTTTAAAAGGCATTTGATTAAGATTGTGCTTGATCCTTAAAAGGCATTTTGGTTGTAAAGGTTGTGCCTAATCTTGAAAAGGCAATGACTTTGGTTGAAGCTATGCTTGATCTTTGAAAGGCATTTAATTGTAAAGGTTATCCTTGATCTTGTGTTAAAAGGCAAGTTGATAGTGAATTCAAACTCCTTGTGCTATCAAGGGAGAGGATGCAGGAATCATAAGCCAAACATTTATAAAAACTTGGTTAAGTACTCTTTACTTTTCTGCAGTTTACTTGTTTAGCTTATACTCTACTTTTATAACTCTACTCTTTATACTTTAACTGTGTTGAAAATTTAAAAAGGAAAAATTTTTATTTGATAACCAATTCACCCCCTTCTAAGTTACTTTGCTTTAAGCTTATTTATCTAATAGAAAACTTCAAGAAGATATTTTTGTTGACCATCTAGAAAGGTGTCAAGTGCGTGGTAGTGAAGACAAGACATAAAAGCTTAACATGGCATTCTATTGTTTAAAGCAAGAACCAAGGGCCTAGTATGGTAAAATTGATGTTTATCTCCTTCAACAAGGCTTCAAGAAAAGTAAAGTTTAAGTCACTTTGTATGTCTTAATGTTTGATAATGTGGTTCAGCTTATTGTGTCAATATCATTACTTGTTGGTTACAGATTGTGATTCATAATCTTTAAAGTAGTTCAATCAAAGCATGCAAATTGAACTTGAAATGTTTGA
Source organism: Theobroma umbraticum (assembly GCF_002168275.2). NCBI lineage: Eukaryota > Viridiplantae > Streptophyta > Magnoliopsida > Malvales > Malvaceae > Theobroma > Theobroma umbraticum. Next base: position 878,526 of record NW_018397282.1, read on the forward strand.
TCTAGGTGAGATGGAATGTCATCAATATCATGTTGTCATATTCATCTCTCAAAGGCAATATGCTTTGAAAATCTTAAAAAAGTTCAAAACATATCATCTTTGAAATTTTTCTTCAATGAACTAATTTCGAACATGTGACATCTTGTAATAAGATAAAAAATTTATCCTTCTACAAATCAAAGATAGCTTAAATTATAGCAATGATTAATTGTTCTTTATTGCTAGCTGATAGAATGACTTGTGATTACGAAGATAGTAGTTTAGTCATTTGTTAGAGTTGTGTTCGACCAAAACAATGTTCAAGCAATTGCATTTATAACCTAAGATAAGGATGGATAAAAAATAGTACACATTCTGGAATGTAATTTTATAAGTTATGAACCAAGTGAATCAAAAAAAGTTTATAAAAGACAACCTTTAGTTCATATAAGCATAGTTATCAATATCGTATGACATGTAATACGTATTGTATGATACGTTATGATATTAGTAGAAAATTATGCATATTGATAGTTGTATCAAATTTGATCAAATATTGAAAGTATATCGTACAATGTGGATGTATTGTATGATATGATCGAAACGCTTTTTATAAGAAAATTCTAATTAATTATTAAAAATTTATTTTTTATTTTTTACTTTTTATTGAAAGATGAAAACCTATTTTTTATGATTTTCAATCTTTAAGATTCAGATTTTAAATAACAAAATATTAAAATAATTCAAACTTCTATTTTGATTTCAATATGTTATGCGTTTTTTAATTTTTAATTAATAAATTAATATAAAAATAACTATTTTATTTAAAAATATATATTATTAAAGAATATGTTGAAAGTTTAAATTAAAAGATACTAATCTTTTCAATTTATATCTTACAATGTTCAATTCTATTAGTAAACATAACTTTTTCAAATTTTTTCTTTATTTTACATGTATAAATGTTATTTATAATTAATTTTAATATATTATATTTTACGATATGATACAATACTTGATATTCAATACTTAAAAATAAAATTTTTGATAATACGTATTTTGATTTAACTATTAATAGAAATCGAGCCAAGTGAAATAAATAGGTCAAGTGCTAGTGGGCTTGCTAGACTAGTACTGGTCTTAGTGGATTAGAAAATATTTAAAGCCAACACAAGCAATGGGCTCGGTGAACGAAATTAATTATTTAAATTCTTGAAAAGTCATAATAATTGTAAATAAACTATTCACAACAGTTGCTTATGAGTCTGAGTGTTGTCCTAAATAGGCAGAAAACCATTGGCAGGCCTCGGCCTCAGTAAAAGGGCCAGATGGGCTTCAGTCAGATCCCACAAATCAAGGACAAAACGGGTGACGGAGAAGTGGAAGAGTGGAAGGGTGGAGAATGATGAGCTTTGTGCTTCCACATGACTGGTCTGTCCTTTGGAGGACGGGCTGGAGGCCAATGGGCTCCCAAAACCGGCATGAAAGCAACTAATGATCCATCCAGGAAATACAAAAGAAGAATCTCAAACATTTGTCTTGTTGTGTGCGCAAACAAAAAGGGAGAATGGAGCCGACATTTTGGAATCTAATGCTATACAATTCTAATGCTGTTGAGGCAACCACCACTCTACAATCTGTCAGTCTCCCATCAACTCCCCAGTTGCGCTTTGCTTTTTCTTTCTTCTTCGCTCTCTGCTTTGCTTTGCTTTGCTTTATCAACCCTAAGATCGTGTGAAAGGTTGCATGGCTTTCGAGCTATATTTAACATCAAAATGAGCAAAACCCATGTGGAATATCGAATATAGACAGACCTGGAATGACCCAAAAAACAAAATGAATGAGAATCATTGATCGGTTTAGGTACTCTAGCGTTACAAGTCATTGAATCAAGCTTACCACTTTTCTTTGGAGCGCCTGCCATTTCCCAGCCGATTGGGGAAAAGGAATAGCTAGCTTGGAATCTCTTTATGCAAAATCAAAAGCTCCTTCGCAATTCAAATAAGGTTGAAGCTATCATCGCCTACTATATAAGTTTTCGTATGCAAATATGGTGGAGGACGGTTGGTAAAGAAAATAAAAGGGTCTTTCGGCAAAAGAGTTACCCTAGCGACCTACCTAGCTTCAAACTCATCTGATCACTCACGAGCACAAAGTAATTGGTTCATACTTGAGGAGGTGTTAAAACTGCAAAAGCCATACAAAGGTAGCAAACAAACAAACAAAAAGAAGAAACTTATTGATGAATATACTGGGTTTTTGCGGTGATCAAACTTAACTTAATAATAACTTATATATGAATACACTAATTCTTGTGAACAGTGCTCTAAAAAGTCTGATATTTTATTTGATTTATGGGACAACCTGCACTGCCAAGCCTCTCTTTCAGCTATTCCGCAGTACCCTAATTCTAGTTTTGCCGTTTCTTTAGGTGGTGCAGTGCTCCTTTTGATAAGAATGCATACACTCATGTTTCAAATGTCAATTACACTTGATCTTCCTATCCTATAATAAATGAAATTAAATCATTATAGTTGTTTCTTCTTTCTATATACCATCCATCCATCCATCCATCATCATCTATAAATATATAAACTTGAACACAAGCATAAGAGAGAGCAAGAGACCAGTCAAAGATTTTGGGTTTGTAATGATTAAAGCAGCTAGGATGTCTTTACCCAGATGAAAATGATATTTTAAGAAAAGGAACTAAAGGGCACAAACATGGAACCCAAAAAACACAGTAAAGAAAAAGTGGCTTCGATGGCAGGTAAAAATTTAATAAAACAAAATAAAAGGAGGAAAGACCTAAAAAGCAAAAGCAGGCTGTGACGGTGTGCCAGGTAGATTTGTTCAGATGGCTGGTGGGTCCCTCCTTTATGTCATCACCTGTTGAATGATAAAAGTGTTCTTTTTTCCTTTGAGATAAACCAAAAGAGCCAAGGAGTGGGGACAAAGAAGTATCTCATGCACACCACATCAACCTTATTTTATTCACCAACATGAATCCTCCATGCAATATATATTTCATCAACATGAAAATTAAGAAAAGTTACATATATAATTGTGTATTCATGAATGATCAAGCATATATATTTCCAAACTATATATCTTACTTATATATATGTGTGTGTATGCATAAGAAGTTGTTTCATTCTAGGAGCAATTTTTCCAAAGTCTTAAAAATTGGGTAAAAAGTAATTATACTATTTGGGCTTTGCCGTTTGTTTTTGGGGAATCTTCTCAAATTGCTTGCGTTTTTGTGGGTTTCTTGAGATAAAATTTTATTCCTTTATGCATGATAAGGATCGATATCTCTAAGACGGAAATTTGGACTTGATGATCCTTTAAACCACTTTGGGAAAGAATTTATGGAGCTTAGAGCTTCAAAACCTTCCTTTTCAGTCAGAAGACAATATCATCTTTAGCATGCTTTCTTTTTTTTTTTTTTGGCCATATATATAGTTTACAAATTAGTATTAAATAATAGAATGGAAGGATTTGAAGTATATATGGACCACCGGATTAGGAGACTATTATTGACCCCAAAATAATAAACAAAGAAAAGAAAGAAAAGTTTTTGGTCCCTTAATAATCCAACTCTTAGAATGTACGTAGGTAGAAGGATAGGAGGGGCACACCGTCATGGAAAAGCAAAACACTATAATCTTATGTCCTAAGTTGTATATAAAAAGTATAAACAATACCATGCGTTGTTTATGCCTTGAAGATTATAATATTCGCTTTTAACAATTGAATAATATTGTTGATATCTTAATTATTGTATCTCAGTGCTTTGTTATTCTTTACTCCTCCATTGCAAGATTTTTATTACTTTCACATTCATCAAATATACGATTTCGCTTTCATCAGTAGCCAAACATAAAGGCTTATAATAGTATACATACTTCATCTAATAACTTGTATCAGAGTAATATCCGCTGGAGTCATCACTTTGTTGTTGTTCTTCTCCCCTTTTGTCTCTTTTAATGTTAAAAAAATAACGTCATCCTCATATCTCATTTTAAAAAGTTAGTATATTAGATTCAAGTATCTACATGCCAACAAATAGAATAATATATGGAATAAAATTTCAAAAGTCATAAAATATGTTTTAGATGATACACCTTAGTCTTAAAATTTCATCTTCAAAGTCTTAAGTTTGGGAAACTATGGAAGTAGGGACAAAGCCGGGTAGAAGTGGGTGGCTCCTGGTTTCTTGAAAATTGGGTTTTTTCCTATAAGGTTTCTTCTTATTCTTTTTTTTTTCTACTTGTCCCCTTAACTTTATCAAATTATTTATAAACAACACAATTATGTAAGATGAATGCAAGCACACAAGGCAACAAGCCTTCAAGCACACAAGCAAGAAAAGCATGTAAAAGCAAGTGAAAAAATATAAGAAGAGATTTGAGAGAGTGAAGCTTCAAGAATTACTGAATCATCAGTTGTACAATGAGTTTTAAAGGGAGTTTTTTATACACAAAATCCCCCCAAGTAGCTATCCCTATATTTACAAGCTATTTAGGAGTCTAAGGGTGACTTCTTCTCTTTAATGGGTAAAAAGGTGTGTTTAACAACTAGTTTGGTTCAAGAAGTAACAGGAAGCTCCCAAATAGTGTTTTAGCAATTCTGCCCCTCTAATGGACTATTAGGTATAGTGTTGCCAACCTACCTAATAATGTTGCGCATAAGGCTACAAGTTGGCTCAATGGTGCACCCAATCTGTCTTGCTATGTGTAGCCTAACTCATTTGTATGTTGCATGTTGTCACGTGCACCGAGTAGGCTATCTGTGTTCCTCGGCACTAAAGGGGGTTATCTCTTCATTGCATAGGTTTGATGGAATAGGGGCTACCCAAGGTCTTGCCTTCGCACTTGCTCACCTAATGGGCATGTCAATAATCTTCTAGAATCTTGAACCATGAGCCGAAAGACTCTCTTACACCTAAGTTTGCAACGTCCTTACATACTCCTAACTAGTTTCACTCTCTTGCAATCCTTCCAATTTCATAAGGTACTGGTGGCATGGGCAATTGATATGTTTGTTTAAGTACCTAGTCGTCAGCACTTTTTCTATTTCCCTTTTGAATGCAGCTCAAAACCCTTATTGATGCCTTGTTATTCACTCTTTGATTGGGGTCTTCATTGTCTCTCTAGTAAGGCTTAAGCATAGTCATATGGAAGATTGGATGTACCTTGGGTTTAGGCAACATCTCCAACTTATAGGCCAACCATCCTATCCTCTTCACCACCTTGTAAGGCCCCTTATACTAGTGAATCAAGCCCATGTGTAGCTTTTTGTGCCTCAACACCAAGCGGAGCTTCACCATTACCATGTTCCCCATATCAAAATGAGCCTATTTTTGTGAGTCATTAGTTTATTTCTTAGCCCTCTTAGTAGTTTTATGGAGGCATGCTAGAGCCAAGTCTTGTTGCTCATCCCATGGTCGAGTGCGTTTGTATGTAGTAGTGATTGGACTAGTATACCCAACAACTATCCCACTTGGCATGTGGGGCTATTACCCAATCATTATCTCAAAAGTGCTTTGACCCGTAGATTCATTATGTTAAAAGTTGTGAGAAAATTATACAACATCAAGCCATCAAGATTAGTTTGTGCAGGTGCTATACATGAAGTACTACAAGGTAAAGCTCAAGCATTGCATTCATCCTCTCAATCTACCTATTGGATAGTAGATGGATGTTGCTCAAAAATAAAACTCAAACCCTAATAACTTGAACATCTCAATCTAGAATCTACTTGTGAACCAACTATCCTTATCATTGATGATGGTCCTTAGGACCCCTTAATAGTTCACCAAATGCTTCATGAACAGCTTGACTACCTTTTTAGTTAGACACTCTTAGGTGGCAATTATTAGTGTGTCATACTTATAGAATCTATCCACTACTACCATAATGCTTCTGAACCCATCAACTCGAGGCAATCCCATGATGGAATCCATGCTAACATTTTCCCATTGTTTGATAGGCATTGGATGCGGGTCAAGCTGTCCTTTTGACCTCTTTTACTCAACTTTATCCTATTAACTCACGAAACATGAGCTCATATACCCTTGTATTGAATTTTACATCATTAAATTCTAATCTTGATCTTTTTATTATTATTCAAAAAAGTAAACATCAATGCACCCATTCCATCTATTCTTTTGTGTGCTATAACCATCTTTCTCGTTCTTCCCATTCTTTTGTTACTTCTTTTAATTTTGTTTCAGTTCTAAAGACTTTTACAGAGGCATTATCTCATGACTGTTGGTGAATTGCTGTGGAAGAAGAAATGCTGACTTTTAAGGGTAATGTTATTTGGGATTTAGTTTCTTTTCCACCAATTAGACAGGCTGTTAGATGCAAATGGGTACATACAATAAATTTGAATCTTGATGGTACTATTGCTAGATTGAAAACTAGATTAGTAGCTAAGGTTATGGTCAAATACATGGTGTGGATTATACAGACACATTTTCTCCTGAAGCTAAATTAACTTCTATTCATGTATTTCTTTCTTTAATTGTTACTTATCATTAGTGTTTGTACCAATTGGATGTGAAGAATTCATTTCTTCACAATGACTTACAAGAAAAGGTGTATATGGTGCAACCACCTAGGTTTGTTGCTTAGGGAGAGTTTGGTAAAGCATATATACAGGTTGAGAAAATCATAATATGGGTTGAAACAATATCCTAAAGCTTGGTTTGGGAGGTAATTACAAGCAGTAATTAATAATGTATTCATAATTTTAAAGTTTTTCTTTAAGCAAAATTTCATACGAGAATTGGTTTCCTTGAAATACTTTTTAAGGATTGAAGTAACTCACTCCAAAAAGGTATATTTCTCTCCTAAAAGAAGTATGTCCTAGATTTACTCAAAGATGTTGGATTGCTTGAAGCAAACCCTTGTGAGACTTCTACGGGCCTAAATGTGAAGTTTATAGTAAGAGAGCGGAAGGCATTTATAGATCTTCAGAAATATAGATAATTAGTTGGTAAATTGAATTATTTGATAGTGACTCATCTTGATATTTATTTTCTAGTGACTGTAGTAAGTCAATTCATGTCAACGCCTATTACTATTCATTGAAATGCTTTTGTTCATATCCTAAAGTATTTAAAAGAGGCACCTGACAAAAAGGTTGTATGTGGATATCATGGACATGCTTGAGTTGATGTTTTATTGATGTCGATTGAGTTAGGTCACCAAATGATAGGAAATCTACTACAATATATTATGTGTTTGTGGTAGGAAATTTAAAATCATGGAAGAGTAAGAAGTAAGATGTGGTAGCAAGGTTTAGTGCAAAGTTTGAGTATCGCATTATGGCATAAACTACTTGTGAGCTTATGTGGATTCGTAATTTGTTGAAGGAAATTGGTTTTACATATTCGTCTCCTATGAGATTGTGGTGTGATAATCAAGCAACTATGCATATTTATTCTAATCTGGTGTTTCATGAAACGACAAAATATATTGAGGTTGATTGTCATTTATATGTGAGAAGATTCAACAGAAATTGATTTTTACTTCCCATGTGGACATGGGAAAGCAATTAGTAGAATTGTTTACTAAGAATTCTTCTAGGGCTAAAATTAATTATATTTGTACCAAGTTGGGCATGATCAATATTTATGCTCAAGCTTGAAGGGGAGTGTTAAAGAATGATATATATTATTATAGCTTAAGTAGGTTCAGCACTATTGTAGGTTTAAGGCTATTTTAGTCTTTTTCATATTCTCTATTCTTTTATAAATAGAATAACCACAATGTGGAAATAGACTGTTGTCAAATATATGAAAATAGAAGCTTACAAATGCAATAGAAGAATAATGACTTGTTTGAATTTTTTTTAATAGTTAGAGGGGTGTTTCAAGCATTATGCTTTTAATCAAATTAAATAATTGAAGACATTCTAATATCACATTACTTCTTTTGCTTTCATGGTACAAGTGATTTTGGACTGCATGATTGAAACTAACCCTTTGATTTCGTAAATCCTACTCCTCTAAACTGAAAAATCAAATCAAAAACTTTCAAGTTGAAATTATAAATCTAATCCTTTAAATGATCTCTACCAGGGCATCATATTTAATTTTCTAGAATTTTTTTTAGTTTAAACATTTATATTGCAATTGTGAAATGATAAAAGATGATAAATGTTGCATTAGATATTTATTGGATTTGCACATGAAGTCAAGCCTTGGATTTGAAATGTTCAAGTAACATTAAAGAAAAAAAAAGCCAAACAACTAACGAGATAAATTGAAAGAGAGGTAGTTAAGTAAAAAATTTAAGAAATAAAATCGACATAGAAAAGACAAAAACAAAGGTGGGTGGAGTAACAAATAACATTAGGTAAGTCTAGAAAAGATACTCAAAATGAAAAGCCATCCAATTCCACACAAAAATGAGCTTCATGATGAACATGACAATTGAAGAATGCTCATAATCTGGTGAACCAGTGCATTGAAGTGGTAGAATCAGTGGAGCAGATTTTTTGGAGGGAAGGAATAGGTTTTATGAAGATTTAAGAAGGTTCTTTAATACTCCAAAAAGCTACCATGTCAACTTCACTAATTACTTGCTATAATACATATCTTGTAATGTCATTTTACTTGTTACTTTATTTCCTATGTGATAAAACGGTTGTTTGCTGTGTCGTTTTTACTTGGTTGTTATTGTTATGTTTCTAAATGACTTGTTCACAATCGTTTTGTTCTTATTGAGTTGTTTATTTAGTTGATTATTGCTCAACACTAAAAACGATGCTTTGATTTCAGTGCTTTAACATTTTAGGATTTTGTTTCTCAAGGCTAGATCTACGCGCCTTAGTAGGTTTTCTTGTAGAAAATATATAATGCTGGAAAATAATGAAATGTGTGGGTGATTTTCCAATTTCTTGACAAAATATTTTCTACTCTGTTCTTTTCTTCTTCTCTCTAAACATTCTTTCATTCATCTCACTGAGCAATTTTTTAAAATCTCAACATGGTATTAGCGTGCTTTTTCTTGAGGGACTTGTGACTCATTTGTTACCCTTGATTTTTCTCTTAATTGTGGAAATTAATAGCTCAAATTGCAATTGCAAGCTTCAACACATCCTATTTTCTTAGGTACAAACTATCCTTTCTGAGTAATTAAAATGAAGGCTTATATAAAAGCCTTTAATTTGTGGGATGTAGTTAAAGTAGGTGGTGAACCTCTTGTGCAAAGGCATGCCAATCCCATTTTAGCACAAATTAAATATCACAGTGAAAAAGTAGCCAAATGATATAAGGCACTCTCTTGCCTTCATTTTGTTGTGTCGGAAACTATATTTGCTAGGACAATGAATTTTGATGAACTTAAGTTAGTGTGGGATACATTGAAAAGAGGACTATTAGGGAAATGATCGAACTAGGCAAATGCAAGTGTTGAATCTATCTAGGGAATTTGAGTTACTAAACATGAAAGAGAAAGAGCATATTCAAGATTGTTCAGATAAGGAGATGAAATTAGTAAATCAAGTAAGACTTTTTGGAAAGAAGTATATGATAAAAGGGTTGTAAACAAAATTATGGTTAGTTTACCTGAAAGATTTGTGGTTAAGAAAGGAAAGGTTAGCGATGGTGTGCAAGGAAAGAAGAAAGTTAAATATGCTCCTTGCCCTCATCGTAAGAAGAGGAATCACACTCCTAAGTATTATTGGTATAGACTTAATGTGAAATGCAAAGCTTGTAAGCAACTTGGTCGTCTGGAAAAGGTCTACAAAGCAAAGAAAAATAATGTTGAAAACAAAGCTGTTATGGCTAAGCAAACAGATGAAGTTGAGGAAATGTTGTTCATGGCTAAAATGGAGAGTGGTGTAGATGAAAAGAATGTGTGGTTGCTAAATAGTGGGTGTTCTAACCATCTTATTGGCAATGACCAACAGAACTTGATAGAAGCTTCAAAGCTTGAACTAAAATTAGGAATGGAATTTACTTGAAAATTAGTGGTAAAGGAACTTTGGTTGTTGAAACACCTTCTAGTATTAAATACATAACAGATGTCTTCTTGGTACTTGAAGGTAATCAAAACCTACTTAGCATAGGCCAGCTAGCTAAGCTGAATTATACTTCGTTATTCAAGGGTGAGGTATGCACTATTTTTTTTATCCTAATGGGAGTGAAATTTTAACTATTGAAATAGAGAACAAATGTTATCCTTTGAATCTAATGAAAATTAAGCATAGAGCTTTTGCTAGTAAAGATGATGTTTTTGAATTATGGCACAAAAGACTAGGTCATGTTAGCTATAGAACGTTAAGTAAGATGGCTATTAAAGATTTGGTTGAAGGTTTACTAGAGATTAATAGAATTAAGAAAGTGTGTCAGCTTCAGAACAAAAGTAGAAAGCTTTTTCCAAAGTTGAGAAACTGGTATGCAAAACAGACATTGGAGTTTGTACATACTAATTTTTGTGAACCTACGAAGACACCTTCACTAAATCACAATAAGTTTTATATTGTGTTCATTGATGATTTTACTAAATTTAGCTGGGTATATTTCATGTAACAAAAGTTAGAAGTGTTAATCAAGGTCATGAGGTTCAAAGCATTGGTTGAAACTCACTTTCAGCAGAGAATCAAAAACTTAAAGATTGATAATTGCACATAATACATTGCTATAGAATTTGAAAATTTGTTACCTCAATTGGGAGTCAAGGATAGCTCACAATAACGTATAACCCTCATCAGAGTGGGGTTTTAAAGAAGAGCAAATTTTTGTGGAAATGGCAAAGTGTCTATTGTTTCAAAAGAATATACTAAGGGTGTTTTGGGCATAACCTATTAACACAACTAACTATATATGAAATTTGTCTTATACAAGGACCTTGATAGATAAAACACCCTATGAGATGTGTTTTGAACACAAACCAAAGGTTTCTCACTTAAGAACTTTTGGTTCAATGTGTTATGCTAAAGTTCTTGATCAAAAGAGATCCAAATTTGATCCAAAAGCTATATTAGCTATACATATTGGTTATAGTGACCTTTCAAAGTTTGATAAGGGATAAATTTGGAACAAGAAGAGTGGTAATCTGGATAAGTCAGAAAGTGAGTTTTTTGGTATTGATGAGTAGCTGCAAGATGAAACTAAGTTTATTGACTTGGAGGATGAAAGGTTGGTAGTTAAAGGCACAAGATCATTGTAAGATATATACCATAGACGTAGCTTGGCAATTGTAGATTTTACTAGTTTTGTGAAAGCACAAGTCACTAAATATTGGAAAGCAGTAATGGATGTAGAAATAAGTATGATTTTGAAAAATGGAACCTGGGTGCTAGTTGACAAACCAAACAATCAACAAGTGATTGAGGTCAAGTGGATATACATAACCACGCTAAATCCAAATGGCACAATTAATAAGTACAAGGCTAGGTTAGTAGTTAAAGGGTATGTTTGAACTTATGGTATTTATTTTTTTGAAACTTTGTCTTCTGTGGCTAGACGTGATACTATAAGGTTATTAGCTGCTTTATTTGCAAAAGTGGGTTGGAAATTTTCCATTTGGATGTGGAATCAGCTTTTCTCAATGGTATTTTAAAAGAAAACATTTATATTGCACAACTTGAAGGGTATGAGGTATAGGGTGTTGAAAACAAAGTCTGTAAGCATAGTAAAGCTTTATGTGGACTTAAACAAGCTCTTAGAGCTTGGCATGAAAGGTTTGATGACTATTTTAGAAGTCAAGGTTTTAATAGAAGCCTAATTAAGCCTATTCTTTATGTGAAAAGTTCAAACAATTCAATCATGTTGATAGCTGCCTTGTTTGTTAATGATTTGTTGATTATAAGGCCAAATGTTGAATACTTGGAAAATTTTAAGTTACAAATGATGTTTACATTTGAGATGACTACCTTAGGCTTGATGACTTATTTTCTTGGGATGGAAATTCAATAAGAAGTAGATCAGATCTCTTTGCATTAGTCAAAGTATGTAAAAGATTTGTTAAAAAAGTTTAACATGGATGCTTGGAAACTAGTTAACAATCTTCTTACTGTTCGCAATAGATTGAGTAAAAGTGACGGTTCAATAGATGCAGATGGATTTATTTACAGAAGTATGATTGGATCACTATTGTACTTGTCAGCCACTAAACCTAACATCATGTATGCTACAAGTTTACTGTCAAGGTTTATGCAAGCACTTTCTTTGCTGCATTTCAAAGCTGTAAAAAGGATTCTAAGGCATATAAAAGGGACAGTGGAGTATGGTCTCATGTACAGAGGAAAGGATGGTAATGAGCTACAAGGTTTTAGTGATAGTGATTGGGCAGGGGCTGTTGATGACTCCAACAGCACTGGTGGTTTTTGATTTTTAGTGGGAAGTGCAATGTTTACTTTAAATTCAAAGAAATAAGAGATTGTTGCATAGTCTTGAGCGGAAGATGAGTATATTGCTACAGTTGCAACTGCTAATCATGTTCAATGGTTAAGGAAGATATTATTGGATCTTGGGTTTATTCAGAAGAAAGGTACTATACTTCATATGGACAATCAATCTAATATCTCTATAGCTAAAAACCTTTGTTTGTCATGGTCACTCAAAGCATATTCGAGTGAAGTATCATGCATTGAGGGATGCGGTGAAGGAGTAAGTGATCGAACTGAGGTATTGTCAAATTGACTTACAATTGGCAAATATATTTACAAAGGATTTGGGTACAGAAAGCTTTGAAATTCTAAGATCTCAACTAAGATCACCAGATTTTTGATCATGGGAGTGTATTGAAGAATGCTCATAATCTGGTGAACCAATGTGCTTGATGTGGTTGAATTAGTGGAGTAGGTGCTTTTGAAGGGAAAGAATGGGTTTTTTTTTTTGAAAATTGTAGAAGCTTCTTTAATACTCTAAAACGCTACCGTGTCATCTTTACTAATTACTTGCTATAATACGTATCTTGTACTGTCGTTTTACTTGTTGCTTTATTTCCTTTGTTGCAAAACGGTTGTCTGTTGTGTCGTTTTTACTTGGCTGTTATTGTTATGAGTCTAATCAACTTGTTTATTGTCATTTTGTTTTTCCTAAGTTGTTCATTTTGTTAGCCGTTGCTCACCACTGAAAACGATGCTTCGATTTCAATGCTCCAAAGTTTTAGGATTTTGTTTCTCGAGGCTGGATCTATGTGCCTTAGTTGGTTTTATTGTAGAAAATAAATAATGCTGGAAAATAATGAAATGTGTGGGTCATTTTCCAGTTTCTTCAAAAAAGCTTCTCTCCTTCTCCTTGAAGATTCTTCTATTCATCTCACTGAGCAATTTTCTGGAAAACTCAACAATGACAAACATAACAATTCCAGCTTCTTTGAATAATCTTCCTGCAAGCAATATAGTAATAAGGTTCTTAGGGAAAAAAGGAAATTAATCACCTTCACATTGTATGTGAGGATCGTTGATTAACTTAAAAAATAAACAATCTAACCTGATAACTTGCAAATATAAAATATTCACCCAAACCCTATCAACCCATCGACCTAATTGTTCTTTGGTAGCGTTCAAGCATGGGTCTGTGTTGTTAGCCAGGGTACAACGTACTGACATCTTTATTAATTTTTAAATTCTTTTATTATGAGTTTATTGCTCTGAGCATTTGGGTTCCTTGACAGATCTTTAAAAAAGAAAAAGAACTGAATTGATACGATGGGATGAACTTATGCATTTCTGTTTATGTTTGCATGCTGACTAAACTGAACATTTGTTTTGTTTTGGTGCCTCCATGAATGCCTTAAAGGTTAAAGCAAAAAATGATGAGCTGTTCTAATATATAGGCCACTGCCTAGACAATATATACAGGCCTACCAAATCCCAATACAACGGTCCCTATACCTCTCAACAAACAAAGAAGTCTAAAGTTAGCAGTGTTTTCGACTTTTTTTTGTCTACTTAAATATTAGGAAGCAATCAAATAGCTGCACATGTTTATAATCCAAATTTAATAATAAGGCCCTCATCAAGCATATAATGTGAGTTGTCAACTGCTTTAAACTATAAGAATAGTATAAATGACATATGATTATATATATATATATATGTATGTATATATATTGACATACTACATATACATGCGAGAGATTCTTTGATTATACTGCAATCCTTTTCATTCAGTAGGCTAGGTAGCTTCTTCATTCGAGAATGATCAATCATATGCCAAGAGTAGAAAGATGGAATTGTATCATACACAATAGAATGATATTCCCATTATTTTATTTTATGGTCATTGTCTCTACATATATTAATTGTACAATACACTACATATATATATATATATTAACAAAATCTGATTGCAGCAGAGCAGACAATGCATTAAACCTTTATTTTTTTTTTTGGACAAAAGGCAATTTCGATGATTAAACAAAGAGGGAGAGGCCTAGTATTGCGTGTTCTAGAGTATGGACGGCTTAGTGGCCCACTCTACTTTTTGAGATGAACTCTGATTTTTGTTAGTTTCTGAGCAGACAAAAGCAGGGAAGCTTCTTATCCCCCCTATGGGTTTTCACACAAATCGTTACACATAGAATCTGCAAAAGCCAAAGTAGTTATATCAATATCATATTCTCCTTGTTTTGATCCCCCAATCATCACCATAATTACAATGTCTACATGTCTCAGATCTTCATTTAATTATTATTGTTTCGCAAGATTTAGGCGATATATTTGCGGAAAAGGGTATTAAATTATGGACAAAAGTTTCCATATACAAGCTGCCCACAGGCAAATGACAACAGTGTAATATATGAGGATATCTAAGGGCCAATTGTTTTGCTATTGATTCTAATAGTGGCCTATATAGTTCAATATCGTACAAGCCTAGTTAGCATGTTCTGTTGCATCACATTCTAAATCTGCCCAGTTTCTTTGGCTGTCTCTTCTCTTTCTCTATCTCTCTCTCTCTCTCTCTCTAAACACTGCCATGGCTCCTATGAGTCTCCCGCCTGGATTCAGGTTTCATCCTACTGATGAAGAACTTGTTGCTTACTATCTGGATAGGAAAATCGGCGGTCGCACGATTGAGCTCGAAATTATCCCTGAGGTTGATCTGTACAAGTGTGAGCCTTGGGATTTGCCAGGTAAAGTTGAATTTCCATTTAGTTTGTTTGTCTGTCAATATGAAATAATATGATCATCTTGTTGTAACTCTTAATTAGAGGTAGCGGCACTAACTGACATTGCACTGTCAAAAACGCAAATCCATGTTATCAACAAACAGATAAGTCATTCTTACCAAGCAAAGACATGGAGTGGTACTTCTACAGCCCAAGGGACAAGAAGTACCCGAATGGATCAAGAACTAACAGGGCAACACGTGCCGGATACTGGAAAGCCACCGGCAAGGATAGGGCAGTATACTCTCAGAAGAGGGCAGTTGGCATGAAGAAGACATTGGTTTATTACAGAGGTAGGGCTCCCCACGGCATCAGAACTAACTGGGTAATGCATGAGTATCGCTTGGTCGAATCATCTCCTGCCACTGCTCCTGCCTCAAGTTTAAAGGTAAACATCATAGTTAAATTAATTAGTTCCTCTTGTGTATGCACAGCAATCGTGATATTAACTAGGTTTTCCATCTATATTATGCTCACCAAAATCAAGCGAGATCCACAGCGGTGAACTTGTCAACGTTTGTTAATTTGGACGTCCTTGTTTTGGAATAACAAAATACTAAATTAATAAACTTAGCTCTGTAAGGTTATGGTCAAGGCCAAGTTAAAGTTGTAATGCTTAACTACCACCTACACAATGGAGACCCTAAAAGCCACGACCAAAATTCCTGAAATTTCTTGGATGCTTAATGGAATATATGATACGATTAATGCTTATTAGATAATTAAGTTACTGGTAATTGTTCTCTCAAAACACTCCTAAATCAATAATTTCATTTAGAGGAGTTGACATATGGTGAACAGTAAAGATCTGTGTGGTGTGCATACTCATCAGTCACATATGCCCCTTTACAATATTCCTTCCGTTTTCATTTTCTTTTGGAAAGAGTGGCATATCAAAACGATTGTGTGAAAGACTCTTTGGGTCTAATCTTGCCCACTTTATACATTTATAGGTGTACTAGCTAATGGCTAATGATCTATCTCTCTTTTGGTTCTAATCTTCTTTTTTAAACTCTTTGTAATGTTCTTTTAAAGATTTCGAATGCATGATATGTACACTTTTCCTACACAAGTGAAATTGAAGAAATGGTGGGTGTTAATTGATAGAGTTTCATGTGTACTATATAATTTTTGCAAAACAGGACTCTTACGCTTTGTGTCGCATCTTCAAGAAAACCATACAAATTCCTAATAAAACGAAGGAAGCTGTAGAGAGCAATGTTAATGCAGAGAAGGAAGTGGGTTGGGTGTCAGATGAACAATTGTTTGGCGATGATGCAAGTGGAACTGAAATTTCAAGAGGGAGAGAAGCTGAAGATGAGAATTTCAATACTTCCTCATCAGATGTCACTCAAGGAACTCCCAATGAAACTGGCATGGCAGATGACTATCACCAAGCTCCATTCACCTCGGATGAAGCAAACAGTTCAGCTAATATGTGCTCACTTGCCGCGGATTTCTCGTCCAACCTATTCCAGGTACAACCTAAGTCATCAAATTAATTACTTATTGTGAGGTTTGTCTGAGGATGCAGGATTAATGTGATTTGTTTCAAAAATTCTCTGAAGATGTCGTAAGATTAGGAAATCATACATGTAAATAAGCATGCATTAGGCATTAGGCATTAGGTCATTGCCATGGGCCATCCCTTGATTCTTATAATAATAATCTGCTTTAGACATCTTTTATGTTCATGGCATGATTATCTCCTTTGCCAACACTGCATTTACAGCAATATTCTGCTTTATTGCCTGCTTTATCACCAAAGGCTTCAAAATCACACCAATCTAATTCCCCATCCAACACTTGGGCTGCTGTCACACAAACACATGAAAGTACAATCAGCTGATCAGTGTGGGTTCGAGTTGGCCCACCAAACAACCACTTTGAGTTGGCTTTCCATCTTAAAGTAACAAAAGTTGGAAGCAATCGAAACTCACTCTCTTTTCCTGAAGCTCACCCCCCAAAAATCTCTTGGACTGACTCAAATGCAAGGCTTTCTTCTATAACTTCTTTTGACTGACCCTAACATTTTCCACATACCCATTGGTTTCTCTAACATCTCCAATGTCACTAACCCCGATGACTCCTTTCTCTTTCTTCTCATCTTGGGTCAGAGTCTGCACAATTTTTCCATTCAAAAACCACTTTGCTTTTGTTTTTTCTTATCACCATCTGCTTTGGACACTTCAAACTCATTTCCAGTTATCTTTTCGGAAAAACTCAATGGGGAATGGAAAAATCAGCCAACATTTACTCCTTTCTATCCAATTTCATTAGCAAAGCTACATTATAACGAGATAAAGTAATTATCCCGTGCGTGCCTAAGCATCTATCTTCCTTACTACTAGGCCAAGGTCATAGTGGCAACATCTATCTCTATTTTCTTAGGAAACCAAAATCTCAAATTTAGCCTTTTCAATTAGAGTTGTGTTTTCATTGATAAAGGTAATCAATACTCCCCCTTTGAACAAAATACTCATGTTTGCAGTTTCCATTCATATCTGTGTTGTTAACCTTTGCAATTTGTTTCGAGCATATAATATAAGCAGCTCGTTGAGCAGGCTTTGGTCTCTTTGCCAATGCAGGAAATGCAGATGCCGGGCTTCAAAAATCTTCACTATCAAGTTCCGTATCCGCCATTAGAGTTAGAAGACTTTCCACAGATAGATATATCCGAGACAAAGCCAGAGATAATTGATGAATACACGATTTATGACAAGTATAGGGACTGCATGAATGGCGCCTTAGAAGAGATTTTCTCTCTTTGTTCCTCTCAGGACAATTCCATGCCCCTCTCAATGCAAGATTGAACACACTAACAAACATCACTTTAACAACATTACATTTATTTCTCTCTTTTACTTTTATTGTAATATTAAATTTCTTTTTTCATTTTTAACACAAAGGTAGAAGGTCGTGTTGGGGCAAATAACCAAAATTAGAGGATTATTTTGCCTAGCGCAAGATATAAGGCTACATATTCTTGCTTTTCCTTTTTTTACCATTTTTCATATTGTGGTTAAAATGCTATGGGTCAATTTTGAAAGGGAAATGGATAAATCAGTTTATTTCTTTTCAATTAATTGTGTATGTATTTATGTATGCCATTTCTTTCCTTGTTTCATGTTTTCGAAGGCACTTGATGAAAATATCCACACCAAAGGAAAAGCTAAAATATTAATACTGAAAAAAAAAAAAACAGAACCTCCATGGGCCAGAGTAAAATTAATATGAAAACCATATATGTAAGTTGTCTCTTTAATCCCATTTGTACATTGTCCGCGCTAGTTGTGGGATAATCAAAACTCTCCGTATTATCCTCATCCTCTCTCTCTCCCTCTCTCCCTCTCTCACTCTCTCATTGTATGTCACTCCTCTTTTCTTTTGTCCTATTGTTTCTCCTCTATGACTATTCAAATACATATAGGCTATACAAGTGGGTTCGAATCTTACAACATTTATTTGTAACACCTTGTACCCTTGTATAAAAGCCAATATAATCTCATCAATGAGACCGAGGGTTGATGGACGTAAATTTAAGTATGAAAGAGCGATAATAGGCGAAAGGGATATATTTTAGAATAAAATATTTTGTATGTGAACAAATGATAAGTAAATAATAATAGTTTACCAAGGATGAATTAACGAGACAAAAAGGCAATTCTGAAGTGAATCGAGACAAAGTGAGACATTTTGGATCCCAACGAGATAATTTGAAAAATTTAGAATAAAATAATATTTTATTAATAAAATAATAT